>NC_067242.1:9659399-9949399 GCF_019924925.1 Ctenopharyngodon idella
TCGGCCAATAATGAGCCGGCATTCTGACGTAGAACCTGGAAGCGCTGAACATAAACAGCGTAGGAGAACGACACAGAAGAGAAGATATTGTTAAATAAAGCTGTTATTTTTGTTTTGTTTTTGCACACAAAATGTATTCTCGTCGCTTTATAAAATTAAGGTTAAACCACTGCAGTCATGTGGACTATTTTAACGATGTCTTTAGTACCTTTCTGGACTTTGAAAGTGGTGGTTAAATTGCTGTCTATGGAGGAGTCAGAGAGCTCTCGGATTTCATCAAAAATATCTTAATTTGTGTTCTGAAGATGAATGAAGGTCTTACGGGTTTGGAATGACATGAGGGTGAGTAATTAATGACAGAATTTTAATTTTTGGGTGAACTATCCCTTTAATGGCCGTAACATGGAAATAATTATTGGCTTATCACTATCAGACATTTTAATATCGGTGCATCCCCACTTTTTTTTGTTGTATGTTCAATAGTTGTATAGTTGTACCATTTTAAAAAAGTCACTGTAGAATGTCTAGTAGGGTTATACTAGTAGAGATTAGTCAGATGGACTGTTGCTCTAGATCTTTCGGCACTCATTCATGTGGCTCCATTAGTTGTTAACAGATTCCTCCGTATCTAGCCTCACCCTGTAACGTGGGAGTTGCAGCAATAATGGTGTGAATGGAGACCCTTCTGTTCGTCATGTTTATGAGTAAATGACGTAACCAAACCTTTACAGAGTTTTGAAACCCTTTATCATCAGATTCTTCCAACTATGAGGGAGCCGTATCCGTCAGAATCATTGAGGAATTCTCGTTGTGGACATTGCAGGAATCCTCAGTTTTGTATGGGCTTGTCTTGTGCACACAACCCTGTGGTACCACTTATAACATTGTGTTTTGGCCTTAAAATATGCACTCCATAAAGGTCACTGACCAGTCCAAGTTCCTGAAGCTTTTTTTGGGATTGAGGAAAACCCCAAGCTTTGAAGCAGACTAAAGTTTTAATTCTTGGCGGCCTTTGGGCTGATCCAAGACCATGTGACTCCCACAGACACATACTCATGCTGGTACACTCAGAAACACACACACAACCACACTAGCATTTTACACACACACTTGGCTGTTGGTTCAAACAAATACTTGCAGACATATAAAGCAACTTCAGTGCTTGACTTTCAGGTTTTAGAGCAACTTCCATGTTTTGTACACATGTGTCCAACTGATATTTAGTTCTAAAGTTGCACAGTTTATTAAAGGAAATGAAAACATAGGTGGGTCTAACACACTTTTAGGGCTGGTTCACACATAATGTTTTTGCTGTTAAAGACACGAGATGCTGGTCAGTGGAACCAAAAAAAAAAGTGCAAGGTCTGGAAATGCGTTTTTTTAAAAGTGAAACTTCTTTTAATTTGAGTTAACTGTGTGTTTAGAATGCTTTGTCATGCCGCGCGAGATGCTGCAAAAGACACAAGTCAGAATTGCTTGATATAAAGTCAAGCGATATTCTCCCAGTTTCAGAGACCAGGCTTAAGCTAGTCCTAGACTAAAATGCATGTTTGAGCTTTTTTAACTGAAAGAATCTTGCACTGACAACCCTCGACAGCACAGTGTTGCCCTCAGGCAACGGAAAGTTTTCTTAAGCCCTATGTTTAGTACATTTTTCTTTAAATGATCACAACCAATTAGAAAGGTTGAGAAAGTACCAAAGACCCAAAGGTGTGGGAGTCACTATCAAGTACCATTTGAAGGTGGGACGGCCCTGTTTTGACACATGGTCACAGGAGCACATGGTGTGAGAAGAAGGCAAGATTATTTGCTTTAGTAATCTTATTTAAAATGACATGAACTGTACATAAAAAAATATGTGTGTGTATGAAGGTGTAGACAAGCCTTTTGTCAGGTTTTATTAATTTTTTTTTATTTTGCATGTTCAGAAATTCAGTTTTTCTTTTCGTTGCCTCAGGGCAACGTTGTGCGATTAGGGGTAATTTTCAAGGATGTTTTGGACAATACCTGACTTTGGCCATAATGTGTTATAAGAAGGGAAGATGCAGGGTTCCTGGGTGTGCAGGAACACTTAAAGTGATGTGCAAAAATTGTAACATACACACCTATTTCACAGCAGAGAAGAACAGCTTTTTGAAGTTTCGTACGGGGTGAAATGTTATTACATGAAGTACATTATATGACATGACACACTACATGATACAAACCTATGCATGTATCAAATTCAATATATCAATGTGTTTCTAGTGTTTTTCCCTTTTTACTTAATGATTTCTTGACATTTTTTAAAAAAAAATTGTGATTTTGCTTTGCTCTCTGAGCATTGTCTAATGATAATTTTCTCTATGATTCTGTACCATTGTTGCACAACGTTGCCCTGAGGCAATGAAAAAATATTTTGGGGAAGGTGGGGGGTCAAAAAAAATGTTTTATTAATAAAATGTTCCCAAATAAAGCAAAAAATTATGTGGAATATTTTTTTTTTTTTTTTTTTTCATGTGCCATCAACATGTGTGCAGAATATGTCAGTGTCGTTGTTTTGTCTCTTGATGCACACCAGTAATGTTTTTTTTCTTTTTCTAGGGCACATTTATAAAAGTTACTTAAATGCCTAAGTAAACTAAGGCCTAATCCTAGCTTAGTCTAAGCCCTGTCTGTGAAACCGGGCCATAAAGAGATATCCAATTGTGAGGGGAAAAAGACTGACTTTTTTTTTTTTTGTCAGAACTCACAATACTGACCTAAAAAGTCGCAACCTTGCACCTTTTTTATTTAGTGACGGAAACAAGCTTCCATATTAGTCATTATTGTGTCAAAAAGCAAAAAATAAAAATAAAATATATATTTTTTGGTCATCATGCATAAAAAAAAAAAAACTGCATTATCAGTAATAAAATCACTGTTGTTAAGGTTCAATTCAACATCTCATTAAATTTTATTCAAGAATATCAAATAAAAGCACTTTTTTGTTTCAACAACATCTTTTGGTGATTAAATTAATTAGTATTTTTCTTTGGTCATTATACTGTCAGTGCTGTTGATGTAAAGATAGAGTGGTGTGTAACAAGTGCCCTTGTCATGGTGAACATTGTGAGTGTGTACTGTATAAGTGAGGATGTGAGTGAGTGTGTGTGTGTGTGTGTGTGTGTGTGTGTGTGTGTCACAGCTGACTCACTGTTGAGCAGCGGTCACATGGCAGGCTGTCAGAGGTTTAGGGGAGGTAACCTAATCCAGCAGAGGAAGCGTTTGACCCATCAGTACTAGAGTTTGAGTGTGTGAGGGCAATACTTCAGATATATAGTGCTTTAGAAGTTCTCACTCAGCTCTCTGACTGTGTCTTTCTCTCTCTGGTGTTCTGTACACAGTGGCTGTTGGCTTTACACTAAAATGTCAGCGGCAGCTTCTCTGCAGTAAGCACTTTGAGGTAAGTTCAATGGATTTGCCACCAATCATTTTTTTTAAATATCCATTGAGACATGCATTTTTAAAAGTCTAATATTGACTATTATAGCTAACTATAGTTGCTATTTTAACAATTGGTGGTCATTCTATAATTTTAATTGAGCAAACAGAATTTTGTTTTAGATAAAATGTTTTTGCAAAATGTTTTCTAGGAATATCTAAAAATGAATGTGGCTAGTTTAACTCCAAATGTCATTACTTTTTATCGCTTTTATGAAATTTTGCATACATATACGTAATGTTCAATGCCTTTTTATTTATTTTATAACTTTTCTAAATGAACTGTTTAGATTCAACGTGCCGGGTGATTAATTTATAACTTTGCATCAAGAAGTGAAATTCAAAAGTCAGCATATCATGACGGATCACTAGTCATTGCAAAGTCAACAGTGAAAAGTCCACTGGTTTGCTGATATCGCCCAGTCATCATATAGTGTGTGCTTTTATTTTTCCACTTAAGTAACTTTTGAATCTAATTAGAGTTAATGATCTAATGATCTAGAGAATTGGTCTGTGCTTGTATACAGCCCAGAGGCTGTATGGTGTGTCTTGTGAGTTTGATAAAGTCATTAAACATCACAGCAATGATCATCTCTAGTGTTCAGCACCGTGATGTATTTCGTTATACGAAATGAAAAAGAGCTTTCATGATTGTTGTGGTTTTGTGCATGCACTTAATTAATATTTGGTACAGTTCCAGTATTTGTATTATCAAGCTGCTTGAGTAAAAGCTTTTGCTATATGAATAATTGTAAATGATTGTGATGGGTCACAATGGTAGAATTGTCTAGTGGTCCAACAGTTGAATAGTTATTAGAGCTGCACGATTAATCGTTAAAAGATTTTGATCTCGATTCACACACCCACACGATCTCATTCCTAAATGACAACGATTCGGCTGTGTCTATTAAACTTTTGACACAGCGAAACATTCAGATCTGCTTTTGCGCTTCACAAGCAGTCTTTTAAACCACACAGTATCATTATTTACGTGTTACAAATATTCAAATTTTCACAGAAGTACTGAGATTAAAGTTTATAGTTTTGATATAAACACTTATAGTTGCAAGAAAAAGTATGTGGACCCCTTGCAGAATCTGTGAAAATGTGAGTAATTTGAACAAAATAAAGGAGATAATACAAAATGCATGTTATTTTTTATTTAGTACTCTCCTGATTAAGATGGTTTACATAAAAGATGTTTACATATAATCCACAAGACAAAAAAAAAATCGCTGAATTTATTAAAATAACTGCATTCATAAGTATGTGAACCACTGATTCACTGTGTGTGGTTACCTGGATGATCCACGACTGTTTTTTTTGTTTTGTGATGGTTCTTCATGAGTCTCTTGTTTGTCCTGAGCAGTTAAACTGAGCTCTGTTCTTCAGAAAAATTTTCCAGGTCCTGCAGATTCTTCAGTTTTCCACCATCTTTTGCATATTTGAACCCTTTACAGCAGTGACTGAATGATTTTGAGATCCGTCTTTTCACACTGAGGACAACTGAGGGACTCAAACACAACCTTTAAAAAAGGTTCAAACATTCACTGATGCTCCAGAAGGAAACACGATGCATTAAGAGTCGGGGGTGAAAACTTTTGAACAGGATGAAGATGTCCAAATTTTTCTTATTTCACTTGAATATCATTTTTTGTTCATTTAGTACTGCCCTTCAGAAGCAACAGAAGATAATTACATGTTTCCCAGAAGACAAATTAAATACAATTTACCTTGATCTTCAAATTCCAAATGTTTTCACCCCCCGGCTATTAATGCATCGTGTTTCCTTCTGGAGCATCAGTGAATGTTTGAACCTTTTTTAATAGTTGTGTTTGAGTCCCTCAATTGTCCTCAGTGTGAAAAGACGGATCTTAAAATCATACAGTCACTGCTGGAAAGGGTTAAAATATGCAAAAGATGCTTGAAAACTGAAGAATCTGCAGGACCTGGAGAATTTTTCTGAAGAACAGAGCTCAGTTTAACTGTTCAGAACAAACAAGAGACTCATGAAGAACCATCACAAAACAAACAAACAGTCGTAGATCATCCAGGTAACCACACACAGTATTAAGAATCAGTGGTTCACATACTTATGAATGGGGTTATTTTAATAAATTCAGCTTTTTTTTTTGTCTTGTGAATTATATGTAAACATCTTTTATGTAAAATATCTTACTCAGGAGAGTACTAAATAAAAAATAACATGCATTTTGTATTATCTCCTTTATTTTGTTAAAATTATTCACATTTTCACAGATTCTGCAAGTGGTTCACATACTTTTTCTTGCAACTGTATGTCTACGGAAACGATCAAAATAGAGCAAATAACCTTTTGAAAGTAACTTGGCGCTTCAAATAACGATTTTATCGATTACATTGTTACACCAGTAGGTGGCAACAAGTGAAGTTAAAAAATTCATTTGTCATTGAATCATTCATTCAAGAGATTCAGAAACACTGATTCATCCAGTAATGAAACAAGTGAAGTCTTAATGAGTGAGTCATTGAATCATTCATTCAATAGATTTTTTTTAAAACAATTCATTCAAATTAATTAAACATTTTAAGTAGACTGCAGCAATTAAAATTTAGAATAGCAATTAAAAGAGTCATGATCTCTATTTGAATAAAACAAAAAAAAAACTAAATGGTGCTTCTCAGTTTATCCAGAATCATGCAGCTCTAGTTGTTATTGATGTTGACATTCAAATATTCAGATGAACGTCTTTGGCCAAATAACTTTGTTTTTCAAGCACAATCTGCTGCATCATGTAAAAAATTGTTCAACTTTTAAAAACACGTCGGCGTTTTTCCATTTGGTTGCGTTCCATCTAGCTGTTTTTGAACGCAACAAAGCGTCTTTGGTAAACATCCCCTAAAAAAAAATGCCCCAATATGTAGTTTTGAACGTTCTTTGTAAATTAATAAACGAAAACGATTTATAAGTGCAAATCAGTGCACTATTAGAAACATCTGATTGGCTATTAATATGAACTTGTGACTGATTAAGTTAATCATTTATACTTGTACTTTGGAAAAACAACTTTAAAAACATGCATAAAACAGTCCCATAGACTTCTATTATAAGTGCATCTTATTCAAAATTTCTTATTTTTGTTACCAATTTTTACAATTTTGGATTTTTTAGGCTTGATTATCCAAAAATGATCCCAGACGTTTTTTTGTGCGGCTTTTTTTGATGTTATTACAGGGACTTGTTTGGAGTAACCTGAGATTAAGTTTTGATCATGAACATGGGTAACTCATGGGTCAAAGCTTTGAACCTGCAACCTTTCAGTTACCAGCCCAAATCTTCAAGGCTGCACCATATAATTCCTGATCCAAACCAATTTTTCGACATTTTTGTGTATGAGGTTTAAACTCAACTCACAAACATGTCTTTCATGTGGACGAGCCATTGGTCACTAGTAAACTAGAAACTCTATATTTACCGAACTACTCAGTCATTGAGCGTTTTATATTTTTACAGTGAGGTTTCCGCATTGTGATTGAAAGTCTATTTGCAGAATGGCATCTTTATTGGCCGTCTTTGCTTTGTCTGAAATTATATTTTATGGACATGCTTGAATATAATCCAGTAAGCCTGTTTGCCTTTCACAAAAGCAAAAGGATTTTCCAAACTAGGAATGGTGCATGATCCTGAGCTCCCTGTTTATATCCGTATAGGGATTCCAGCTGAAGTTAGTGGGATAACTTTAAGTTAGATTAGAAAACCTACAAGTTACTCATACCATGGATTGAATTGCAAACCTGTCTGACAAGAAATTACTTGTATTTATTTCTTTATTCTTGCCAAGGTGGACCAAGTCCACTAAGAGCTATGATAAAATCCTATTTTGGGTTCACATTCAAGGTGTGTGGTTAAGTGAAGTAGACAATAACACAATTTGGCATTGCTAGAAACAAAATATGCACACCAGTTAAAATGGATACGACATTTGTTGGTATCTGCATCTCATTTGATTCTGGAGGAAATTGAGAGGGAATTAGAAGCAACAAACACATGATTCCTTTACTCATGAACTAGTTCTTTATATACGCAGATACACCATAAATAGAGAGTAAGGTTGAACCAACTAGAGCATTAGATTTTGTGTTTGATCAACATCATTAAAGGAAGCTGTGAGCCAAAGAGCATAGAATGGGTTCTCTTGCCATCTTTCATTGTGCAATTGTAGATGCTTCCTGTTTCTTAAAAGCACTTCTTTTTTTGAACAACGAAACTTTAGTTTAATTTTCCAACTGTTAAAATACTTTGTTCAGGAAACCAGTTTGAAAACAGTCATTACTAGTGTCGCTAGAGGCCCAGAAATTTCTGATCTCAAATGTGTAAACTCCATCTTTTAATATCAAATGTGCTTAACTAATTATTAGGCTGTTTGGTATCAGGATACTCATATAATTTGTGAAATTATTATATAGCTTTTTGTCACTATTCTCAAGTAGCTAGAGGTAAAAAATTATGATAAACCATAATAGTCTTTGTTCTAAAACCAGTGAGTTGCTTGTGAATCAAAGGACAAATCTTTTTTCTTTTTCATTCAGTGAATCAGATTTCTATGTAAAATGCCCAAATATTTTAAGTGTCATAACTTTGCTCAGGCTCAGTTTGTATCCCAAATTTAGATTAACGTGCCACTCACAGAGCAGTTGAATCATGCAATTGATGAATTTAACTGGTCCGGAAAAGCTTTGCTGGAATCGTTGACCTTCCAACAAAGTTGATGTAACTGTACAGAGGAACGGCCTATATCTAAATTTAGCCTCTAACGAGACATTGCAACATTATAATATAGTGCGCTTTATATTTAGATAACTCTTAAAGATATTGCGGTCAAGTTTCTCAGAACTGTGTTGCAAGAAGAATAATAGATAATGCAAAGAACATATTTTATATGAAAGGAAGATTTTTTTATAAGGCCGCATTGAACTTGGTATCACAATGCGGCCGTCCAAGTTGAGTAACTGGGCACATCCCACAATTTAACACAAATGTTACTCTTGACATATAAGAGTCAACTGCTTTAACTTTACCATAGTTTTGGTTGTTCTCTAGGTCATGTTTCTTTTTAGATAAGGTCAAGTTATTTGAGGTTGCATTACCTTATTCTCTGATTACTTTCTTTATCAGATTACTTTTATGTGACTAATGATTCTCATGGTAAAATATACATTCAGTCTTTTAAAACCATGTGGAATGATTTCTTATGATCTGATGAGATTGTGGCTGATCCTTTACCACAACTTCAGCATCATGCTGTTAGGATGTTTCTTTTTAACAGGAACTGAATCAGGACAGATAAAGGGTAAACGGCTCCACGTATCAAGAAGCTTTGCCACAAAACCTCCTGTTGTCAGAGAGCTTAGATTAAAACACAATTATTGCTTTCAGTGTGACAGTGAAAGGAAGCAAGTAAATGAATCAACAAAGGCAAGACTTGAAAAATGAGTGCTGACGTCCTTGAATGTTCCAGTTAGTGTTCAAACCTCAACTCAATTGAACAATTGTATTTTTGCACAGACTTCTGCATCAAAGCAAAGCATACTTCCACAAAGTACTAATTAGAGGGACCCCATAATTGTCGAAATTTTAACTAAATTAGATCTTTTAAAGAAGGAAAACTTTAATATTGTCTTTTGCTGGGTTCCAAGTCAGGTTGGACTGACTGGTAATGAGAGAGCGGACACGGTGAGGGATGTGCTTGACCTGGAAATATCTTACTGTCAAATACCACCTTCTGATTTCAGACCATTAATTAACTTATACATCACTAACAAGTGGCAGAAGGAATGGGACGAAAATAAAAATAATAAACCGTATGAAATAAACCCCAGTATAACTTTATATCATGCGACTCTATATCTCGCAATTCTGACTTTATATCATGGAACTCTGACTTTGTCTCGCAATTCTGACTTTATATCTCGCAATTCTGACTTTATATCTCGCAATTCTGACTTTATATCTTGCAATTCTGACTTTGTCTCGCAATTCTGACTATATAACTTGCATTTCTGACTTTATATCATGCAACTCTGACTTTATATCTCGCAACTCTGACTTAATATCTTGCAACTCTGACTTTATATCATGCAACTCTGACTTTGTCTCGCAATTCTTACTATATATCCCTCAATTCTGACTTTATATCTCGCAATTCTGACTTTATATCTCGCAAGTCTGAAAAAGTCAGAATTGTGAGATAAAAAGTCGCATTACCTTTTTTATTTTTCATTTAGTGGCGGAAATTTTTGTTGTAATAAATTTTTTTTTGTAATTAATTGTGAAATTTACTAGCAGTTTTCTGAGTGAAATTTTTTACTTTTTTTTTTTTTTTTTTTTTTTTTTTTTTAGTGTAATGTAGTTAGCTAAAGTTAACATTATTGTAAAATGTGACTATTTTGTTTTGATTTCAGCCTGAAGTGGTCCTTATTCAGTCAAGCTCTTGAGACAACTGTTGTAATCTTTGTATGGCGTTCAGTTAAATGAATGATAGTTCTTTATAAATCTTTATCTAATATTACAATCACATCCAATATTTTATGGTTATTTTCAAGCGTGACTCTCTTATCTGCCTGTCCTTACAGTAGCAACTTTTTTTATCTGGTTGTTATCAGTCCTTTGATATGAAAAGGGCTGTTTAAAATCCATTTTATGCCATAAAAGGAGCAGCATATTATTGTTTAAACACACTGCAAACTTTTGTACCAGTTTTACCTTTGTAACATAAATATAAAAATGTGCAATTAACAAATTATTTAACATTTCAAACTGTGCACAGGTTATGCTGCCTATAAACTCCTGCTTGAGTCTCAGTGAGAAAGAGAAAGGCTAAAGCCTCTGCAGATCTAAGTGTTGTTCAGCGTCTCCTGTGCTGCATCACGTCAACCATGAGTGACCCCGTGACTTCAGATGAGCTCACCAGTGCTGTCGCTTCAGTCGTTCATGACGTAAGTCAAGTGCTTCATTGATTCAAAGGCCTGGTTTCACAGACAGGGCTTAGATTAAGCCGGGATTAGGCTTAAGTTAAATTAGGACATTTAAGTAGCTTTTGTAAATTTGCCTTACATTACTGGTGTGCATCTTAAGGCAAAACAATGGCAGTGACAAGTTTTAAGACATGTCAGTGCAAGTTGTTTTCAGTTAAAACAGCTCAAACATGCATTTTAGTCTCGGACTATACTTAAGCCTCGTCTGTGAAACCGGGCATAAGAGCTTTCTCCTATATGTTTTATATGGTGGAATAAACTAAAAGTCCTTAAAAAAATTATATTTATTCCAAACTTTTGACTGGTAGTGTATATACTGCAATATATATAAATCATTTATATATTTTTCAATATATATAAATACACAATACTTACTTGGAATTCACTAAAAGTATGGAATAATGTGCATTATATTGGGATTTTAGGACTGCAGGAAGGGAGAGCTTACACTTATAAACAGATGGCAATAAATATTGAGCAATTTATTGCTATTTAAAGGGATAGTTCACCCATAAATGAACATTTTGCCGTCATTGAGTCCCCCTCATGTTGTTCCAAACCTTTATGAGTTTCTTTCTTCTGTTGAACACAAAAGAAGATATTTTAAAGAATGTTGGTGACCAGACAGTTGATGGCACTTCCATAGTATTTTTTTTCCTAGATTTCCATCTGTAGTGACTTCATTCATTCACTTACTTTTGTCCTCGTCTTTTACAGGGGAAAGGTCTTTATTCTTTGAAAGAGTGCAGCATTTAAGATCCCGGCAGACCTCCTAAATAAACCTCTGTGTTGTAATTATCTGTGCGGTTTTTAATGGCCCAGTATCATTAACAGATATTATAAAACTCGCTCGGGCAACTCGAGGGAAACTCAAAGACCTTCTCACCCGCATAATTAACTTTTTTTTTTTTCCTGCAGCTGTTTGCAGTGATATGCAGCAACTTTGTGTGACTTGAATTGCATCCTCTCCAAACCCACACTCCGCTGAGTCAGCGTTCCCAAGGTTTTGCTGTTAAAGAGCCAGCTCCCTTCCGACACAAATGTAGTCTCTTCAGTCTAGTTCTGATTCACTTTGTTGGGCCTGCAGTTTAAATAGTTGTCGGTGTGTGGTTAATCTTCCCATAGCCATTTTTATTGACACATAAGCATTTATTTTATATCAACCAACTTGCAAACATATATTGTTAAACAAAAGATATGTTAAAACTCAATGACGGAAATGTGGCGGCATCCTCCTGAGTGGCTGTTATATATTATATGTCCCAATTGATATGAATTTCACATTGCTAGTTAGTGTAATTCAATAGGAGTACAGAGCATAACTGGTTAACTGACATTGGCTGGCCTCTTGATGGCAGGCAACTGTTGATCCATAAGGTTAATGATCAACCCAATGACACGACTGCTGGTTTTGGGTGTGTGGATGTGGGGGTGTGTTTGGGGGAAGACTTGACAATCAGCGATTGGAGTTCGAACGAGGCCTGGTATTGTGAAAGTGGGTTATTCCATATCCTCTTCCTGCTACGGTCATGTGACGACGGGTTGCGGAGTAGCGTACAGCTTCTGTTTGCTCATCTTTAAGATTTGCTTTGAAAAATCTCACTCTGTGGGACACCGTTGTGTTAAGACGTGATAGATGACTAATGGACTTCCTGTACAGGTTTAAGGTCAGTCATTTACTGAGTTAAAGACTTTCTAAATGAGCTATAGTATTAAATGTATTACCTGTTGAGGATGACCAATCATCCTCATAGTGGTATGTTGCATAATAGTCTCTGGCCCTCTGATATGAGCCATTATTGATGCATTTTTTTGCGATATTTTGTGGTCGGTTCTTGTAAATCAATGCTTGGCAAACAAGTTTGAGGGTAATTTTGGTGGATCTTGCCTCATCGGTTTGAGCAAATATTGAAAGCAGGCGTTTCTAAAGGTTATCGATGCTCACAGATGATTGACAACATGCCAGAGTTATATTGCTATCTTTAGTGTTTAGATTATTTTATACAGTATTGCATTGTTTTGTTAAATGGGTGTGGGTGTGTGGGTGTGGGTGTGGGTGTGTTGCTGACTCACTGTTGAGCATATATTTATATATATATTTTTTATTTATATATATTTTATAATATATATATATATATATATATATATATATATATATATATATATATATATATATATATAAATACTGTATAAAATAATTTAAATAATTAATTAAATAATGAATAATTAATTTAAAAATTAAATCATTTTAAAAAGTTACCTACAAAACAAAATTTTATCTTAAGTGTTTAACTTATTTTATACATTATTGCATTGTTTTGTTTGTTTATATATCTGTATTTATCTCTGTTTTCATATTTTTTTTGTTCTCCTGCACAATTTTCTGATTTAATCCCAGTTTAATGTACAGGCTCCCTTCCAACTTTATTTTGTTAGTAATTTCATTGGTATTTCATTCTTTTCATTTTAGATATTTATAAACTACACATTTAAGGAAATGTAATACTAAAATAAAATATTTCACACTGACTTATTTCGCTATTCAGTACCGTAATATTTGCATGTTGATTGTGATTGGTCTTTTCTTTCTAGCATCTATAGTTGTCAGCTGTCAGACATAGTTAAAAGGGATAGTTCACCCAAAAATGAAAAATCTATCATCATTTACTCACCCTCAAGTTGTTCCAAACCTGTATGAATGGGAAAAAATACTATGGAAGTCAGTGGGGTCCATCAACTGTTTGGTTACACATATCTCTTTTGTGTTCAGCAGAACAAAGAAATTCATACAGGTTTGGAACAACTTGAGGGTGAGTAAATGATGACAGAATTTTCATTTTTGGGTGAACTATCCCTTTAATTGTTTTCATTTGAAGTATAAAGGGCTTCATAATAATAGCTTGTACTCTTAACATGATTAGATATGCTTGTAAAAACAAGAGTTGCTTGAGCTCTGTAAGGATAACTCTATACCCACAGCCCCCTCCTGTGTTGCACGCGTGTCTTGCCGAGTCAGCTGGATTTCAGACACCTCACAGATCTGTGCGGCTAATCTCTCGCTGGCCGTGCGCTCACATGCAGGAGACTTTGCTTTGGCCAGTGGCTCTTCATATGAACTGACACTAATGCCGAATGGGAGCCGCTGTGCGTCTGCAGTCAACCACTGCCATATAAGTCACTGCTTCTCCTCAAAGAATTTATCTGGTCTGGAGTGGTCTTGTGGGACGTCAAATGGTTTGTTTTGGGTTCAGCTCGCTTTTGAGTTTTGTGGGTCAGTGAGCATTGAATCACGTCTAATTTGTGCGTCCAGTACTGGGAGAAGAGCCAAACCTCACTGTGATTTTACTGGAGAGAAAATGTATTTCATGTGGGTTGATATTGACCACAAGTCTTTGGTGGAAGACTTTGATTTGTCACTTTTCGTCTTTTAACAAGTTTAGGAGTTTTGGAATAATTTCGTCTGCCTTTTTCCCTTCATTTCTCCCTTTTTTTTAGTAGCATTGAGACACTATTATAGTTTTTATTCATATTTTTAATTAGTTTTTATTTAATATTTTACTTTATTTCAATTTTAGTAATTTTTTTTAGTAATTTTGTTCTGTTTTTAAATGTCTATATAATTATTTATTTTAGTTATTTTAGTATATTAAGTTAAACTAAATGAAAAGGATACGTAGTAATCACTGTCATTTAAAGGAATTTACCCACAATCTATGAAATGAGTCAGATTTGTTTTAGTTTTACAGTAGTTAACTAAAGTAACCCTGCTTCATAAGTTGAGCCAAAGCGCCAAAGACTATTTATGGGACTTTCGAGTGTATAATCTTTGTCCTGTGATGGTCCTGTGCCTTTGTGCAATTGGGGAAAGTCGGTATAACTGTATAAAACCAAATTTAACTGGTTTTGCTTAGAAGACTTGGTTGAGACTGGTCAGTCTGTTCCCACTCAAAGCATTAAAGGCGCCCACGTAAAGTCTCAGAACAAATTAAAGCAGATTTGAAGCCTCAGCGGCGCAAGGTAACCATAAGATGACGGATGTTTTCTGGAGAGTGTCAATATTTGCCTGTGGAAAATGTTGAAGTGTGTCTGAGGAGATTATATTGTTCTGAACAATCGAACCCATGCGCCTTTCTTCCAAATCGTGTTTGTTTTTAATCACCCTGCGGAGAAAGACTAACAGCCGTCCGATGACGGCAAGAACACAATGAGTTTTCTCTCACATTGTTGTTTTTGAGGACATACAGGAAGGACGGTGTTCTTTGTGAGCACTGACTGATTCTTTCTCCAGTTCTAGCAACATCTAACCATGGTAAGCTTTACTTCTTGGTGCACACTGGCAGACTGTTATGTTCTCTGTTTTGTTTGAACTGATCGAAGATGGACTGAAGTTTCAATTATTTGAGTGACTTGAGTCATTGCTGTTATCCAGCACCATTTGATCAAACACTTGTCAGACTAGGGCTGCTCTATTTATCAAACTAATACAGAAATTGTGATATGACTTAGTTGCGATATGACTTTATTTTATTTATTTTATTTTTTTATTATATTTTTATATTTTTATTTTAGTTTTGTTTAATAAAATAATTGTATTTTATTTTATTTTATTTTATTTTATGTTTTTAATGTATTATATTCTATAAGGGCTCCCAGTGGTTTTCTGTCAAAATCACATTTATAATTGTTTAAATTATAAATGTTATCCCATCATTAAAAATTAGTATTGTAATTTTACAGCTGTAATGTAAAATAAAATTATTATTATTATTATTATTATTATATTTTTATTAAACATTTTTTTTATTTTACAGTAAAATAATAATATTGTATGATCTATTGAGGTATAATAATAATAATAATAATAAGTAGTAGTAGTAGTAGTAGTAGTAGTATTTTATAGCCATATTAATTATATAATCACAAAATTTTGGCCAAATTGTTCAGCCCTACAGATTTTTTTATCACGCTTTAAATTGCAGTCACAGTTTTTATCAGTAAAAATTGCAAAAAACAAACAAAAAAAAAATTTTTTTTCTGCAATATTAAATTTTCTGAAGATGAATTGAATAGTTAAAATCAGGGGAAATTAATTCTAGAATGATTGGGGAAATTGTGTTGGGTAATAGATCTGCACAGAAAATAAAATTAATTTAAATTTTTTTTTTTAATCTCTTTCCATTTAAGTTTTTATTGGCCACATGCAGCTCATGATAATGTTTCAGCATCTCACTCTGAAAACAGCTGCGTATATACAGTCAAACCAAACATTATTCAGATATTTTTTACTAGTGGGTGCAGGACACTATAGTTCATTTATGTAAGTGAGGATAGCAAAATAAAGTAAACTGTGACATATTATTCCCAAAAATTCTTCATACAGTGGACTACCAGTAAAATTGATAAGAATTTGGAACCAAAAATTATTCAGACATTATTTTTGACCTGACCATGTTTTGCTTAAGTGTTATCTGACATAATTAAGATAATTTTTTTCTGATACAGTTTAACTGAGATCTTGTCATATTTTATTTTATTTTTTTTAAACTATAGTGAATAAACTGTATTAATGAATGAAATGTTCAAAGTATCTGAATAAATTTTGGTTTGACTGTATTTATTAAATTGCAACCTTTGCGTTTTGACACTGGCTTTATGCCATATCAGGTTATCGATTTTTATTTCAATATAACATGCAGCCCTACATACCAGATGAAGTCCAACAGCAAGTTGAAGCATATATCACAAACAAAAAACTCTTTGTCCTCCGTGGTATGCATGTATACGTCATACAAATGCATTATTTGGCACTATTGAATGGAAGAAATTCTCCGTGTGTAACGTACCATGTGAGTGGGCACATGAGTAGAAAGCGGCAGGACAGTGGTCTCCTGTCTCCTGTAGTGGACGTGCAAGAACAGGTTTAGATGAGATCTAGAACAGGTTTAGATAAAAAATTGTTTTGAGGAATTTTGAATGGAAATGGTTTGTTGTGTCAGACGTTTTGGGTCATTTTATATTGCATGTAAGAAACAAAGAAATTTTGTGAATTTGCAACAACAAAAAAGATATCGCAGGGAATGGATTACAGTGATTTTGTTTTATTCCTGTTTCATTCCATGTGTTTGTTTGGGTGATTATTGCGCAAATGAGAGCGCTCCATTGAGGTGTAGCTAATGAGATTGTTTTTGACTTGAGGATATTTGCTCATGTCATTGCAATAAGCACACCAATGATCTGTAAAGCCTTTAGTGTTTACACTTGTTTTACATTATCTCATGATTCCCATTTCATTTAGAAAGAGATTAACTACTGTAAAAACTATTTCAGGAACATTAGGAACTCTGACAGGGATCATTTAAAGTCAGTGTGGTGTTTTATGACGTTACTAATGCTTTTGACCATGACTCCCTCTAGTGATCGTTTAAGGACACTGATTTGTCAGTGCATTTGTTGTGCGCACTGATTTGTCACTTCTTTATAGCAGGATTCATACTGTTACTATACTATCTGGAACAGTTGGCCACCAGAAAATAACATACTATAAATATAAATATTTAATATAACATTCTATTCTATTCTATTCTATTCTATTTATTTGTCCTCATTGACCTCATCCTGTGTGACGTCCTCCAGCCCGAGTCATCATCCTCAGCTGTCCGAGTGCCACAGATGGAGGAAGAGGAGGAAGGTGACCTGAACAAAGCATTAGGTGTTCAACGCTTCCAGCAGATTCTGAGCCCCACTCCCAGAGTTCCCGGCGAGCAGCACCGCACCTACAATGAGAAAGATTTTGAGTGTAAGTTTGCATCCCTTATTTTATTTTTAAAAATGTAAAATATGCATAATTTTTTACGCTTTTGAAATGTTGCTATATACACTACCATTCAAACTGTTGCATTTTAAAATATATTAAAATAGAAGTTATTTTAAATTGTAAAAATATTTCACAATATTATTTTTTTTATTTTATTTTGTTTTTTTATTTTATTTTATTTTTATTATTTTACATTTTAAAAAAATGTAAAATATGCATAATTTTTTACGCTTTTGAAATGTTGCTATATACACTACCATTCAAACCATTGCATTTTAAAATATATTAAAATATAAAAATTATTTTAAATTGTAAAAATACTTCACAATATTAAAGTTTTTGCTGTATTTTGGATCAAATAAATGTGGCCTTAAGAGCCGAACAGACGTATTTTAAAAGCATTAAAAATCTTAAAAATCTCAATCTT
Organism: Ctenopharyngodon idella; assembly: GCF_019924925.1. Lineage (NCBI taxonomy): Eukaryota > Metazoa > Chordata > Actinopteri > Cypriniformes > Xenocyprididae > Ctenopharyngodon > Ctenopharyngodon idella. The sequence goes on from NC_067242.1 coordinate 9,677,117, forward strand.
TATATTTCACTGTGTGTATATACAATATACAGTGTCTTTATATATACAGTACAGTGTGTATAAAAAAAGCCATAAAAGTGAAAATGCAGAACTTAACTCAGCTGTAATGATCCCCAGATCACCGTCACTCCTCCCATCACATCCATCATCCTCTGTCCAAACTCCCGGGAGACGGCAGGAGGAAGAAGAGTGGGAGGAAGAGGAGAAGGAGGGGCAGCAAGGAGCACAGAGTGTGTTCCAGCCCCAGCGGTGCTTTGACCATCGAGGAGGGTGAAGATGAGGAGGAGGATGAAGAGGAAGAAGCTACGGAAGGCCAGAGCGCCACCCCAACTGCCACAACAGACTCTGAGAGAAAAGACATTGTTCAGGTAACCGGATTTATGTCCAATATGTATGTTTTAATTGAATGTCTTATTAATTGAAAGCTCTTCTATCTATTGAACTTTGTCCAAGACAATAAATATTAATACAAACAGCATACTGAAATAATGAAAATTCTGTCATTTACTCACCTTCATGTCATTTCAAACCCATAAGACTTTCATTCATCTTCTCTAAACAAACTCGTATTCAGGTTCAAAGTTCTTGCATACTTATATATTTACTCAACATAATAGATTTATCATTATTTCTATCATTTCATCTCTTGTCCAGTTCTTCGTGTCCGATGATGAACCTCATGTGTCCACTCCCGAGACTTCAGATCCTCTTCCTGCACGAGGAATCCTGATCGTCCCCACGTCTGCGGTGTGTTCGGAGCCCCAGGACAGCACATCCACTGAGTGAGTTTTCATATGCAACAAACATTTAGTAAACATATGCTGATAACCTATATTAATGTATTTTCATTATATGTTCTGTTGAATTGATATTGATTTTACTATTTGATAACTATGGTAAGGTGAATCACAAAACCTGTCAAGAACATGTCCAGGTCATATTTCACACCAAACATCAAAAGAAAATAAAGGATTTTAAGAAATTATAGTTTACATTTATTTACTATTTATATACTGTACTTTGTATATTATATCTCTGTATTATATTAAGTTTAACAAAATTATTTTCATTAAGCATATTTCATCCCAGATTCTCATTATTGTAATGCAAAAAATCTCATTCACATTACTATAATGTGAAGAAAAAAAAAATAAAATTTAGGGTTCCCATGAGCATGATAAACCTGGAACTATCGAATATTTTTTTTTAAATTATGACATAACAAATGTTTAAAGGGAGACATTTTACACTTTTATCCACTAAATGAGCTAATTTCAAATTTGATGCTACAGGTCTCAAAAAAGTTGGCACAGGGGCAACAAATGGCTGAAAAGCCAAGACATTTTGAAAAGATTCAGCTGGGAGAACATCTAGCAACTAATTAAGTTAATTTATATCAGGTCTGTAACATGATTAGCTATAAAAGGGATGTCTTAGAGAGGCAGAGTCTCTCAGAAGTAAAGATGGGCAGAGCTGTGAAAGAGTGCGTAAAAAGATTGTGGAAAACTTTAAAAACGATGTTCCTCAACGTCAAATTGCAAAGGCTTTGCAAATCTCATTATCTGCAGTGCATAACATCAGCAAAAGATTCAGAGAAACTGGAGAAATCTCTGTGCGTAAGGGACAAGGCCGAAGACCTTTATTGGATGCCCGTGGACTTCAGGCCCTCAGACGACACTGCATGGGCATGATTGTGTCAATGACATTACTAAATGGGCCCAAGAAGACTTCCACTGTCGGTAAACACAATCCGCCGTGCCATCTGCAGATGCCAACTAAAGCTCTATCATGCAAAAAGGAAGCCATATGTGAATATGGTTCAGAAGCGCTGATGTGTCCTGTGGGTCAAGGCTCATTTAAAATGGACTGTTTCAAAGTGGAAAAGTGTTCTATGGTCAGACGAGTCCAAATTTGACATTCTTGTTGGAAATCACGGACGCCGTGTCCTCCGGGCTAAAGAGAAGGGAGACCTTCTAGCATGTTATCAGCGTTCAGTTCAAAAGCCAGCATCTCTGATGGTATGGGGGTGCATAAGTACATACGGTATGAGCAGCTTGCATGTTTTGGAAGGCACTATGAATGCTGAAAGGTATATAAAGGTTTTAGAGCAACATATGCTCCCCTCCAGACCACGTCTATTTCAGGGAAGGCCTTGTGTAATTCAGCAGGACAATGCAAATCCACATACTGCAGCTATTACAACAGCTTAGCTTCGTCGTAGAAGAGTCTGGGTGCTGAATTGGCCTGCCTGCAGTCCAGATCGTTTACCTATAGAGAACATTTGGCACATCATTAATCGAAAAATACGTCAAAGACAACTACAAACTCTTCAGCAGATGGAAACCTATATCAGGCAAGAATGGGACCAAATTCCAACACCAAAACTCCAGAAACTCATAACCTCAATGCCCAGACGTTTTCAAACTGATTTGAAAAGAAGAGGAGATGCTACACCATGGTAAACATGCCCCCGTCCCAACTATTTTGAGACCTGTAGCAGGCATCAAATTTGAAATGATGGCTCATGTGATTTGAAAGTCTTTTAGTTTTCATTTTATTCACATTTAAAAAACGTCCCAACTTTTCCGGAATTGGGGTTGTATAAAATGAGTATTTATATATTCTGCTACTGTTTGTTGTACTGCCTGCATTTAATGCTGATTTAATTTTTACAAAAAGTAAATCATGCAGATTCATTACAGTAATGAGAATTTGGCTGTAACATGTTCTTAATTCTCATGAAAATAATGACAAAACTATGCAAAAATTCTTCATGTTTTATTCTTTATTCTTTTTTTTTTTTTCTTTTTTTTTTTTTTTGTGAAATGTGACCTGGAAATGTTTTTGTGTAATTTTGGTATTTTGATGGGAACTATGTCACCATATAAAATTTTTTTTGAGGGAAGTTCTCAGGGTGTTGCATAGTTTCTTTGGTCTTCATTTTGCAGTTTTGTTATGAACTTATTTGAAGTGGTGGACGTTGCGGGTTGCATAGCGTGACCTATAAAGCATGCGCCTTCAGAGTGTGTCCGCTTCTCTGTTCTTGGTTTACTGTAAATTAAATCAATAGATGCCAGTGCACAGCACACCCTGTACGTTACCTAGGACGAGTTATTTCAGAGACCAGCAGGGTATCAGCCTCTCTTCAGACCTCCATCACCGCTGTCCACATCACTCACCCGTTACTACTAGCAACCGCACTTTGCTTTTATAAAGCGCTCTCCACCTTTCTTTTCTGCTTTCTCATCTTTTAAATACAGGAGTGTCTTTACAAACATCAGGATTCATTGTCAGATAATTCCAGCAGGTTGTGTTCCTCTGTTCTTTAGTAACATTAACAATGATAGGGATGTTTTTGGTCTAAGAAGCTTTTAAAAACATAACTCATTTTAAACTAAAGGTAAGTGATCATGAAGATATTTTTGTATTTGTTGTAAAATTGAATGCAAAATACTTTTCAATTAATCTGTAAATCTGTAAACATTTTATGTCATAAGAAAATTAGTGCATACTTTATAGTAAGTTACTAAAGTTATGGCTAAGGTATACTGTTTTTTTTTTTTTTTTGCTTTTGTTTTCAAGCATCTTATTTTCCAAAAATTTTATCATATTTTTTGCTGTGGACGGACATTATTTTGTCTGCATGTTATTAAGCTAATTAAGTAATAAAACGCTACCAAAAGATATTTATCATAGTAAAACTCTAGGACTTTTTAAAAATTGTGATCACAAAGTTTTTACGTTGTTTCTCCTTGTGTGGACTTTTTTAAAAAAGTTTTGCATGTTTATAATCAGGGTTATTATCGTTAACTAAAACTATTAAAAACATTAATGTTAATGGAAATAAAGCTAAAATATAATATAAATATTAGTTGAAAAGCTTAATCTAAACAAAAATTGGAATTAGAACTGAAATAAATTGAAGCTGAAGCACTAAAATTATTAACTGGAAATATATAAAAACTAAGGGTTTTCAACTAAAAACTGAGAACTTTTTATGCGTTTTGGCCGTTCATTTACATGACAACAGCGTTTTGGGGCTGAAGACAAACTTTTGAAAACTGATTTCAAAGTTTTTGAAAACGATAACGTTATTGTCTCCATGTAAACTACAGCAACACGAATTTGTAAAAAACGGTGACGTCATGCGCATGCGTATTACGTGTTCAGTTTCTTACAAAGTGACATCGCCAACTACTGGCCTGGCATGTATAATACAGCGTTTTTAATCGTTTTCACAGATTCATGTGAATGGGGATCATTTTGACAATGTTGTCATCTGTACACTGTAAAAAAGAATTGTTGGTTTAACTTAAAGTAAGTTACGTGGTTGCCTTAAGTTTGAGTTTATTTAAATTAAAAATTTGAGTTAACACAATGAAGGCGATTGGTTTAATCAAATAAAATCTAAAATAGCTCTGTTTTTATTAGTGTTTGATGAAAAGAACTTGACCATCTCATTTTCTCTCTTGTAGAGACCCTGAACCTGCTCCTCCAACCCCTAGCGCCACTGAGCCCAGCTCCCTGCCCCGCGTGTCGAGTCGCAGCTACGACCTTCAGGAGAGACGTCGCACGGGCAACATGACTGGAACCGAGCAAGCCAAATACCAGCGGATCCCCACTGATGAGTTTGAGGCTCGAACCCTGGCCTCGGCCGACCTGGACGGCATTAAAAGTGAGTTTTTAATGCACATACCCAGTAGGATCCATCTCTACCTTGCTTTTGCAGGTTTAGTAAATACCTGCTCAGTTGTAGTGGGAAATCTTGAGGTACATACTAGCCCAAACTAACACTAAATGCATAAAGAATGATTTCTATTCCACTTTAATTGATTCCGAGTGCAATAATGCTGTTATTCCTTTGGTTGTTTCTTTATCCTGTTCTTACTTTCCATAAAGACCTGCACACCAGCGAATGGGATTTTATATGAAGCCTCTGGGTCTGAAATCTCAGTAACTCAATACATTTTTTTTAAATAAAGCTCTCTAAGCTGCCATCTTCAATACTATTGTTCACCATTAACATAAACAATGACTCTACATTCATGCATTTTGTGGATGATTGTTTCTTGAGCAGCAAATCAGCATATTATTATGATTTCTGAAGGATCATGTGACACTGAAGATGCTGAAAATGCAGCTTTGCATTACAGGAATAGATTACATTTTAAAATATATTCAAATAGAAAACACTTATTTTAAATTGTAATAATATTTCACAATTTTACTGTTTTTACTGTATTTTTAATCAAATAAATGCAGTCTTGGTAAGCATAAGAGACTTCTTTCAAAAACACATTCTTTTGAATGGAAGTGTATTTGAGTAGTTATTGTATTTCAAACTATTAGAAATCAAGCACACAATCCATGTTCTGGTCTTCTGTGATTTCAACATCTACAGTATAAATCCACTAGTTTCATGGTCTCTCAGGTGATTTGTACCATTCATCCTGCTACGCTTCACGGCAAGAGTCTTTTGTGCCCCAGTGCGACAAACCTTTCTCAGACTTCAGTTGTATATCAGCGGCTCCTGTAATATACCCCATCAGCTTTCTCCGTCTTCCTATGCGGGCCGCTAATTCATCTGGGAAAAGGCCCATCTGCTGCATATGCTCAGCTACAGGACTTATACGGCTGCTGTCTACCATTTAGTTTTAGTTGGCACATCAGTTCATAGGCAAACACATGTCTGACAGCAGTTAATAGACAATAATATGTTAAACTCTGTTTGATTTTGTTGCATCGCCAGCGGTTTCGATCGCTAGCAGCTCTCATCTGTTGTTGCAAATCGCTGTTAGTGTACACACTTTTTTAGATGTTTGCATAAGAATGCTAAAGTGAATTTCAACTGTTAAAGAGCTCCAAATAGCTGTGTGGGAAAAGGCTTTGGCCTCTTTTCTTGATTGGAGTTTGTTTCCTACAATCACCCTGGTTAGTCAAATCCCCTTCACTTCCCGCCCTGACCTTTTTACCCTGAATGTCTTTGGCAACTGGCCCGTCCTGTAATTTCACCCTGATGAGCTTGTTATGAACAAAAGCGATGACCTGCTTCTCAACTCTGCCAAGGAAATTTTACTAGTGAGTGTGGTCATTTGATGGATTATTACTCATTACTTAATTGTATAATTACACTGTAACAAGCACACCTTAAAATAAAGTGTAACCATAAACACTTACTTTTGAATGGTAGTTTCCTTCATTATTTGAAAGTAAACATTCCAGTTGTCCGTTTTCTACACAAAAAAAATCAACTGCCACAGCCTTTTATTTAAATAATATATGTTTTTGTTACATTCTTCCAGGCCATCGTTTTGAAGATGTTCCTGGAGTACGTCGACACCTGGTTAGGAAAAGCACAAAGGGTCAAGTGGTGCACATCAGCAAAGATCACAAAGAACCCAGCACACGCACTCGCAAACTGGACCGAACACCACATGAGGTGAGACTCGTGCTAGATTGTGAGTTTGACTAGCTGATGTGAGAAGTTTGGTTGAAGCTAGTGTATTAAAGGCACAACATGTAAGATTTTTGGATTAAAATAGAAGAGTGTTATATATATTTTGTTGACTTGTGTACTTACATTACATTATCCCAAATGTTTCCAAGAATGTATAAATCCAGAGTAATTTTAACCAGGACACGGACCATGCCAGGCGTCACCTATCAATGACATCATACCCGCGTTACCCTCGGTTTCCGGTTTTATTTTGTAGAAACCATGGAAACACCAAAGATGCTTTAATATATTATGTTTTTATTAGACAGGTTTGAATACATTAATCGAGAGAAAACTAATCATTGTTATATAGCTCAACACAGTAAAGGTGATGATACACGTGCCAACTTTTTGAGCAATGTTGCTGGGCAATGTTGCCGTCAACGGGCAACCTGGTGAGACAGTTGGCAGCAACCAATCAGAGAGGAGCAAATCTAATGCCAACCCAATAAATACTTAATTATAAACACTTGTTAGGCACTTTATTTCAACTATTCAAATATTTTCTTTGTTTTTATTAAATATAAATGCCTTTCCGATCTGATTTGTGATAGGAAAAGGGAGAAGAGCGAGTTTGGCAAAAGGCGGATTCAAACCCGCGTCGATCGCGTCAAAAGCTACAGTACACTCACGTGCCATACACCCTACAGCCTACGCCACTACAGACGTTAAACAGTACTCGTATTTTTAGTTTTTAACTGAAAACATTTGATTGCTAAATTACAGCCTACTCACATTAAATTGGACACCTGTTGGTATTTTAAGCATTAAATGAGGTAAATTCCCTATTTTGGGCTGACACATGATAACTTACCAGTGTAAAAAGACATAAATACACAATCGCTCCACTGCCGCTGAGAGGCCGCCATCTTGTTTGAATTTTTTCTGAAATCTCCAAGCTGGTCACATGATGGGCTCCTAGCATTCTGATTGGAGGTTCTCAAAAAATTGGCCACGACCAATCTGAAATATCCAGATATAAATTTGTTGCTCATTCTCAATGGGAAAGTGCCCAAGCAACATTGAACAAAAAGTTGCCCTGTGTATCATCACCTTTAGTCTTATCGTTTGAATCTCATTTTATCGCGAGTACCATGTTTTACCATGCCTAATATCAATCTAGCTTACTGCAGTGTCTCATAGTAGCTGCCGAGTGAACGCAGAGTAGCACTATAACAATTTTCAACACACAAATTAATCTAATATGATAAAACTGCGCTGTTACCCCACATACGCTTGACTGAAAGAAGCGGAAGCGGCGACTGTGGCATAATAAAAGCTCCACTACTGTTGAGACGTGTGTAGCGCTTACGCTTGTGTCTCTCATTAGCAATCGCTCCAGCGGCTTTCAGCCACGCCCTGCATACTACAGTAATGTTAATAAATCTTTAATACATTAGCTCATCCATAAATATGATTTCTGCCCGAGTCCCATCGGATTCTTTTCCACCGGCTGTAGACGTGAAGACAACACCTCCCATGATTCCGCAAAATCAAGACATAAAATATATTTGTTACAGTAAAATAAATTATTTAAATAAATTATTTAATTTATTTTAAAAAATATTTTTTATTTTTATATAATAATAAATTATTATTATTAGTAGTAGTAGTAGTAGTAGTAGTAGTAATGATAGTAGTAGTGTTAGTATTATTATATTTAAAAAAATAATAATAATAATAATTAATTAAATCCTTATCCAGTAATCATAAATAACCAGAAGGATCATTGAAAAGTCATGGATATTGGTTTATCAAAAACTGCGGGAAACCTGTTCACTATTAAGTAAACTTAAACGCTTGTTTAAGCTTTAACTAAAAGTTCTGTGGAAAAGTTTTAACACTATTCCCTCTGGCTGGGATTTTGGGAACAAAATTGTTGTAATGGGCACGACTAGTTAGGTTTCGGATGTCTCTACAGATGCCTTCACAAAGTCCTGATGGGTTGTTTCAGCTTGTTAAGTCCTTTTTCCCAGATTGAGATTCACTCGCGGCATTTCCATTTATTTTAGACAAGCCCGCTGTCCTTCACAACAAATAAAAGGAGGATTTTAGGGGGCAGAACCTGATTAAAAATGAATGAACTTCTTCCCTTTCACACACCTAAGAATAAAGGAAAGATCAGCTCGGGTAACTGGACACCGCAAGCCTTCAGAGTCAGCCATGTTTTATTAACGCCCTCAGATTCCCCTCTAGACAGGTAAACCAGCTACGTCTTAGGGTAAATGAGTGTACTTATGGACCCTCTTACTTCTAAACAACATCAGTGGGTGTTCACACCGCTGCCTGACGCCTCATCGCTCAGTCGTGCTCCGAACGAACGGCATGGTCCTTTTAGACTTTTCCAGACGGCTTGCTCAACACCAGAAGGTCAGGGAATGGTGTGTTGGTGTATATGCACATGCTGGATGCATCGATTGGTGTGTGATATCACATTTTGAGCAGATCAAACTAATGTCAACTTGAAATGCATAGCTGGTGCAGTTTTAATGATGTCTGTTGCTTTGACTACCTTAGCAAGTTTCTAATTTCTTCTAAAGAAAAGCCCTTAATGAATTTGTGTTTTAGGGCTCTTAAGATTTCTCATCAGAAGGTGTTTAAATAGCATGTTCTGCACTCATTTATTGCCACCAGGTGTTTGTGGAGCTGAATGAGTTGATCATGGATAAAAACCAGGAGATGCAGTGGAGAGAAACGGCCCGCTGGATCAAGTTTGAAGAGGATGTGGAGGAGGAAACAGACCGCTGGGGGAAACCACATGTCGCCTCGCTGTCATTCCGCAGTCTGCTGGAGCTGAGAAAAACCATCTCTCATGGTAAGAACCTGCTGAAGCCTCCATAAAATCTGTTTTGTAAGGAAGAAGGTCAGGTTAGCGGTAACACTTCATATTGTAATATCAAAATTAATTACAAAACCATTCATTACAAAAGCATCATGGTGTCTTGAGGTGTAATGTGCTACAGTATAATATGGTTTTAAACTACTTTTTTTATATAATTACTATACTAAATAAGACTACAAGGAATATTTCTGTTAAAAATTAATTTTACTATTTAAATGAACTTCAGAAAAGTGAGCAATTATGTGGATTATGGATAAAATATTTAGTCCCAAAATGTACATATTCCCCCTACATAATTATACATACAATCCTAATATTGTACTTGTGTATATGTATGTGTGTATATATATTAACATACATATTTAGATGTTGTAAAATGTAAATATACTGTATATATACTTTTATATATTTTATATGTGTGTGTGTGTGTGTGTGTGTGTGTATATATATATATATATATATAATATTTAAATTTTATATATTTTTACATTTAGATAGTTTAATATAAATTTAAATATTTTTTTTTTATATTTTTTTTTCATTGCATTGATTTTGTTATATTGACATTATATTGATTACATAAATAATCATGAAAATGAAATGGCCTCATTTTTAATTCCTCCCGTTAGGAGCTGTACTTTTGGACTTGGACCAGAAGACACTACCTGGTATCGCCCATCAGGTGGTGGAACAGATGATCATCTCAGACCAGATCAAAGCTGAGGACAGAGCCAATGTCCTCCGTGCTCTCTTACTCAAGCACAGGTAGATCTCGGATATTTGTACAGTAAGCAACATCTAACACCGTGTCTACACCGGGGCGTGACAAAGCGACTGTTTCAAATCTATTTGTTCTTCATGTCAGAAGTTGTGCCAGCTCTTGAAGTATGTCGGAAATAGAACGGGGCATCAGTTTACTGTTTAGGATTTGTCTGGTCACGTCGTACCACATCCAGTGTAGACGGCATCACTGATTATAATAGTTTTTATTTGCTTTTGTCATATTGCGATCGATGCTCGCATCTGGTGTAGACATGTTGGTCTCCATTTGAATCGCTTTTATCCCACATATGATTTTTACATTCTCATATAATTGAATGGTTTCTGTTTACCATAATGCCACCCATCCGTATGTAGATCCACACATGACTCTTCGCAGTCTCTCTTAGTGTCTCTTACCCGCTGGCTCCCTTGCTCTCCCTCCCTTAGTCACCCGAGCGATGAGAAAGAGCACAGCTCCCCCTTCCCCAGAAACATCTCCGCAGCCAGCCTGGGCTCCCTGATCACCCATAACCAGAGCAGCAGTAACCATCTGTCTGTCCCCGAACCCTCCGTCACAGAGCCACTCATGGGGTCCTCAAGGTCCAGTCAAGACAGCACACTTCACATTGACATAGAGAAGAATGAGGTAATTGGATGGAAGTGTCTCAATTACAGTAGATAATATTTTTAGTTGAAGAGGGCAACCTGTATTTATTTACAGATAATAGCCCACAATTTTTGGGTTTGTTTTTATTCATTAATTATTTTAGTTTTATAGAAAAATATGTATAATAAATCACCCAAAATTTGAAGAAGGGAAAAAAAACTTTTCAATTGGAAAAAAAAGAAAAACCTGTTGGATTTAGTTGAAGAAAAAAAAACATTTGCTGCTCCCAGTTCGCCTACTTATACTACTTTTGAGTGTGTAGCAGAAGTGTAGGCAAGCTTTGGGACGTACTACTTTGTCATAATTGCGACTTCAACAGACCGTTCTGTCGTTTAGTTATGTGCATCTGCCCTATCAATCATCTTGTCATAGTCAAAATCCTCCATGTTCAATTTAATTTAATTTTCTGCTGTATCGGAGAGAAATGTAGTAGCACGTTGATCTGCCAGTCGTGACTTTTTCATGCGGAGAACTCTCCTCGTGTGTTTTCAAATTGCATAATGATGCATTTAAAAGTTAATGGCCAAACGCATCATTACAAAAGTTCACAATGCTGTTGCAGATTAAATGTAATGTTGATAACATTAAATATCTTTTCGTCAGGTTAGATACTGATAATTAATCACTCAAACCCTTTTACCTGAACCTCTCTACTTAACCGTCGGACTTGCACATCCACCACGTTTGTAGTTTTTTAACACTTTTATTCATGTTTGTAGTTCTAATCGAATCCTCGTCTAACACGCAATGTGTTATGGGCAATATTAGTCATTAGAGTGTTCATGGATTTGCACTTTGGATTCTAACCGGAAAAAGTAGACCATCCGGGTATCTTTGGAATACTCATTTCAACATACTACGATTTGGGACACACTAATTGTAATTTTGAATTCTATATAGGACGGATAGTATGCGAATTGGGATGCAGCAGTTGTCTTAAAGTTCCTAGGCCTCGTTTTCATTCATTCATTCATTCATTTTGGTGTGAAATATGGCATTTCTTCACCAACCATATTTTTGCTTCTTGTCTAACGATTGAATGTGTTTTTGTGACACAAAATGTGAAATTTCCTTTAGAATTTTAATTCGCTGCTAAATATAAAATATTTTTTGGTCGTCTTTCTTTCTGATTCGTCTTATGTTTCATTATTTGCAGAAAGATTCAGCTCCACCTATAGGCATGCACAAATCCAAGTCCAAACATGAACTTAAGCTTTTGGAGAAAATTCCGGAAAATGCAGAAGCCACTGTCGTACTTGTTGGTAAGCTCTTATTAACGAATCCTATTGGAATGCCATTGAATTTCTGTCTTGGAATCAGTCCTAAATCATTTAAGAAAGAAAAATGGAAATTTGGAAAAATATTAATTTCACTTTATCCCATTTGAACCGGCTGCTAATAATGATTAATACCAAATTAACGAGATGCATCAGGAACTAACATAACTATCATAGAATAAACGCAATCAGCAAATTATTTCACGAGACAACAGGAAATTAAATGCATTTCTCCGTTGTTAGGCAGTGTCGACTTCCTGGAGCAGCCCACCATGGCATTTGTTCGACTGCAGGAAGCTGTAGAACTGGACTCAGTGTTGGAAGTATCGGTTCCTGTGCGGTTTCTCTTTGTGCTGCTTGGTCCTCCCAGCACCAACATGGACTACCACCAGATCGGACGTTCCATTTCCACACTCATGTCCGACAAGGTGAAGAAGACTTGGTCTAGCATACAACTGACTACAAATAATAAAATGACAGCTCACCAGCCCACAAGATTGTTCCAGAAATTCAGACTATAATGCCTATTTCCAGTGTTAACTTGATCTGATGTCTCTCCAGCAATTTCATGAAGCTGCATATCTGGCAGACGATCGTCAGGACCTGCTCAGCGCCATCAACGGCTTCCTGGACTGCAGTATCGTGCTCCCTCCGTCAGAACTGGGAGGTGATGACCTCCTGCGGTCCGTCGCTCACTTCCAAAGAGAGATGCTCCGCAAGAGAGAGGAGCAGGAGGTGGCCATGCTGTCCAAAGAGCCCAAGAGCCTTGAAGATAAAGGTCTGCATCTGCCTGGGTAGATTCAGTCTGGAATGACTGTAGTTCCAGTTAAGCTTTTATTTTGGTTTTATATTTTAATTTTTTGGGGGTTTTATATTTGGTCATTTTGTTCTTTTGTTCTGTGCGTGTGTGTGTGTGTTTTTTTTTTTTTTTTATTATTATTTTGGCTTATTTTAGTTGTTTGTCTTTTTGTGCTTTTATTATTAAGGTTTTTTATTTTATGTAGAGCTTTTGTTTTTCTTCTTTTTTTTGTTTTGTTTTTGCTTTTTTGTATTTTTGTTTTGTTTGTATTTTTTTATTATTTTTTTTTTTATTAGTGCATTTGCTTTTATTTTGTCTTTTTAGTTTTTTTCCATTTTATGTAGACACTGTTTTCACAGTTTTTTTTTTTTTACCTTTATTGTGTTTTTTTTGTGTGTGTGTGTGTGTGTGTGTGTGTGTGTCTTTTTTGTGCTTGTTTTATTTTATTTTGTCTTTTTGTTTTTGTTGTGTGTTTTTGTGCTTTTATTAGTGCGTTGTTTGGTGTTTTTGTTTTTTTTTTTGTTTTTTGTTTTTTTCCTTATTTCTTGTTGCTTTTTTTGTCTTTTTTTTTTTTTCCCCTTGTTTTGTTTGTTTGTTTTTAGTTTTGTTTCTGTGTGCATGTCTGTGTGTGTCTGTTGTTTTGCAACTTTCATAAATATTTCTCCAGTGTCCTGTTATATTAATAATATCCTAACTTCTCTCTTTATGTGTAAATCAGAGGCCTTGCTGGCGCCCTTCAAACCAGAAGACGACCCTTTACGACGCACAGGCCGTCTGTTTGGTGGACTGATTCGTGACGCCCAGCGCCGTTACCCAAAGTACATCAGTGACTTTAAGGATGCGCTGAACCCCCAGTGCATGGCTGCTGTCATTTTTATCTATTTTGCCGCTCTTTCTCCCGCCATCACGTTCGGAGGCCTTCTGGGTCAGTTATGCTATTGTTCTCCATTTCGTCTGTGCTTTTACTGACAGAAACGTATTGATAAGATTTTAAATGCAGTCATTTTAAATGCATGTCATCCATTACTGTTGGGCAGAATTTTTAGGATGAGAAGTTTTGGACATTGTTTGAAAGGGAAATTTATTTAGTTTATTGCATCCAGAGCTGACTTAAATTACTTGAAGTACCCAGAAAGTGACCGGTTATTTAACAAAAGGTTCATCATGATAAATGAGTCTGATTCTGATAAGTATTTTAGATTAGATGCCCTGAACTCCAGTGTCTGACCTCGATGTTCAATAATTCATGACACTGAAGCTCTGGTTTGTTTTATGTGTTCAGGTGAGAAGACTGAAGGGCTCATTGGCGTGTCGGAGCTGATTGTGGCCACGTGTATTCAGGGTGTGTTGTTTTGTCTGCTCGGGGCCCAGCCGCTTCTGGTGGTGGGCTTTTCTGGACCAATCCTGGTGTTTGAAGAAGCCTTCTTCTCTGTGAGTTTATAATGCTGTTCCTTAAACCAGATACAACCCCTACTGTTAAAGGAAAGTTCACTTTTTTCCCCAAGACACATACTCACAGATGAGAATGGATAGTAGTCAGTTAGCAAATGATTTCAAGCCAAGTCAAGCTAGCATTAGTATTACTGTCCTTCTTATTTCAGATTAGGGACCCTAAATATTAAAATTTGATGCATAAACCTGCACTATTTGTGCTATGGATATCTAAAATTGTCCTGTTTGTTGAATGTTTGTTGTTTGCTGTTACTTTTTCTAAGCAAACAGACTTAATTTTTTTTTTTTTTTTAACTTTATTTTCTTATTTACTTATTTTACTTTTCTTTTTCTATATTATTATTATGTTTTTAATTATTTTATTTTTAGTTATTTAATTTATGTATTTTTTTAATGCTCCACCCTTTATATTTTATTTTATTTTTATTTTATTTATATTTTTTTTTTATATTATATTATGTTTTTTTAATTACTTAATTTCCTTTTTTTCTATTATGTATTTTTTAATTTTATTTTTATTTGTAGTTATTTAATTTATGTATTCTTTTTAATGATCCACCTTTTATATTTTATTTTTGATTAATTATTATTAATTTATAAATTTACTTATTATTATTATTATTATTATTATTATTATTATTATTATTATTATTGTATATATTTTTTTAATTATCATTATTTTTTTATTTAATGCTGCACCCTACAGAAACTCTTTGTACCTCAGGGTTTTTCAGTGACTATGATTATATAATTTTTCAGTGTCTATGACTATAATTAGACATTTCCATACCATAAAACATCCCCTGTTGTTAAAGGACAAGTTCACATTAATTTATATAGCGCTTTATAAAATACAGATTGTTCAAAGCAGCTTCACTGTAATAAACAGAGGGAAAAAATCAGATGTAAAGCGTCTCTAAAAAGATTATTCATTATTCAGCTCAATTTAGTTTAATGTTGGTTCAATTTAGTTCAGTAACAACAGTGTGAATGTTGCAAAGTTCATTTGCTATGAAGCAAAATCAGTTCAACTATAAAGCAGCTCTACAGAATATAATAGTGTCATTATTCAGCTCAATTCAGTTCAAGTTCACCCAAAATAAACATTCATTCACTCCTCTTCTTCTCCAGTTCTGTAAGGGCAATAATATGGAGTACCTGACAGGTCGCGTTTGGATCGGTTTTTGGCTCATCATCATCGTGGTGTTGATGGTGGCCTTTGAGGGCAGCTTCCTGGTTCGATTTGTCTCACGTTTCACCCAGGAGATCTTCTCCTTCCTCATCTCTCTCATTTTCATCTACGAGACCTTCTCAAAACTGGTCAAGGTAGTTTGGATCGTCTTTTGATTGTGTTTTCTCTACATATATAATCATGAATTCCTCTTGACTGCTGATGTATCCCACAGATATTCCAGGAACATCCTCTGAAACGCTGCTCTGCTATGGTTGTTGATGTGGACAACTCGACGTACAACTCAAGCACTTTAAGTCCATTAGCAGCAAACAGCAGTACGCCAGAGATGGTGAAGGTGGTCGGTGAACCCAATACTGCTCTGCTGTCCTTGGTGCTCATGTCTGGGACCTTCTTCATCGCCTTCTACCTGCGCAAGTTCAAAAACAGTGCCTTCTTCCCTGGCAGGGTAAGATGCTGTCTGATCAGCTGACCCCGTGTTGAGTGATTAGAACACTGCAAAGAAAAATATTCCTATGTGAAATCTTTTGTCTAAAAGAAGTCTAATTTTTTTACAGTTAAGAAGAGTTATTGGAGATTTTGGAGTTCCTATTGCCATTCTCATCATGGTTCTGGTAGACTACAGCATTAAAGACACATACTCACAGGTGACAATGGACAGTTATCAATTATCAGATGAAAAAGTAATTGAAGTTAATAATAGTGCTTGCTGAATCAAGCAACACTATTAGTATTTTCAGGATAGGAACCCTACATATTAAGCTTTGTTGCCTAAACTTGCACTATTTGTGCTACTGAGATATGTCTCAGTAGCACAAATAGTGCAAGTTTAGGCAACAAAGCTTAATATTTAGGGTTTTTGTATTTATTGAATTTTTTTATTTAACTTTATTTCTCATTTTTTTCCTTATTGTTATTATTTATTGTTATTTTATCTATTCTTTTTAATTAATCATATTTTCTTTTTTTCTTTTTTTATTATTAATTTATATATGCATTTTTTTAATGCTCCACCCATATTTTATTTTTGATTTTCGTTTTTCTTTCTTTTATTATTTTATTTTTTTATTATTATTATTATTATATTATTTTATTTTTACTTTTATTAAATTTTTATTTTATGTATTCTTTTTTTCATTTATATATGAATTTTAAAGGTTTTAATGCTCCACCCATATTTTTTTCTCATTTATCTTTTATTATAATTATTGTTTATTTTATGTATTTTTTAATTATTCATATTTTCTGTTATTTATTATTGTTATTAATTAATTCTTCATAATTAAATCTTCATTGACTTTTATTATTATTATTTTATATATACTTTTCTCATTATTCTTTTCATTATTATTATTATTTTCAGTTATTTTTTAAACATTTTATAAATAACTAATAAGAATTATTTTATTGTTATTAATTTATTTATAACATGATTAATGCTCCACCCTACAGAAACTAAGTGTCCCCCGAGGATTTTCAGTGACTAGTCCTGATAAGCGGGGTTGGATAGTCAATCCTCTGGGAAGTGATGGTCAGTTCCCCATCTGGATGATGTTTGCCAGCATCCTTCCCGCTCTGCTCGTCTTCATCCTCATCTTTATGGAGACGCAAATCACCACGTGAGTCCAGTGCCATGCTTGGTTTCATTATAATTACATTTATAGAGCTCAAATATATTTTTAGCAATGTATTTTTTTTGTGCCAGGAAAAATCTTTCCACAATTATTTTATATAAAAATGTTTAGGTTTTTAATTTGTAATAAAGCTGGTAATTATATAGCTGTAATGTAACTGTAATACTGACAGTGTTTTTATTTTTTCACGTTTAAATCATGGCAGTATTAACGACGCTCTCTCCTTCTAGGTTGATAGTCAGTAAGAAAGAGCGCATGCTGGTCAAAGGTTCTGGTTTCCATCTGGACCTGTTGATCATCGTGACTCTCGGCGGCACCAGCGCTCTGTTTGGCCTGCCGTGGATGGCTGCGGCCACCGTGCGCTCTGTAACCCATGCCAACGCCCTCACCGTGATGAGCAAAGCCGTCGCCCCAGGAGACAAACCTCGAATCCAGGAGGTCAAGGAGCAAAGGGTGACCGGGTTACTGGTGGCGATACTTGTAGGTGGGTTTCAGCAATGACAATTCAAACATTATCAAAACTGCTGATAAATCTCATAAACGATTATTAAAATCTTGATGAATAGCATATTGTTGGATAAAGTGGGCAAGAGGGTTACCCTGGGCGCTTTATTTCAGTAGTCCACTTTAGACACTCTATTAACTATAAGTAACTCTCATTAGTGAATTAGTAGACTGTTAGGGTTAGTAGAATAAGTTGACGTAGTTGCAAAGGTACTAATAGTTAGTAGAATGTCTAAAGTTGACTATCAAAATAGTGTTTAACGATTCATCTATCTTATTATCAAGCAGGCAAATGTAATTATTTATTGGACATTTGTGTGTTTTATTATATTTCTGTTGCCACTGTTTTAGAAAAAGTCCAAGCATTGTAGTGATTTTTAACACTATTTAAGTGGGTAAAAACATCCTTTACTCATGGTAAAATCAAGGTAACTCATAGTATCTTGTAGGTTACTGCTTTAAGATGCATAATATTTCATTACATATCAGTGTAAATGACTATTGCATGTATTAACATATGAATTAAATGAAGAAAAAGTCTATAAAATGTACTCATACTGCAGATTTTGTTGGCTGTAGGTCTCTCAATAGTAATCGGTGATCTGCTCCGTCAAATCCCAATCGCTGTGCTGTTTGGCATCTTCCTGTACATGGGTGTGATGTCACTGAATGGTATCCAGCTGACAGAACGGATCCTGCTCCTGCTGATGCCCCCAAAATACCACCCCGACCACACCTACGTGCGCAAGGTCAGGACCCCATTCTGTTTTTTGTCTATTAATGTAACAGTAACACGATGCAGTAATGGTATCAGATACTGTTCAGAAATCTTATGCTGTGTACTGCATATTTTGACTGTATCACTGTTCCTCAGGTGCGGACCCTGCGTATGCATCTGTTCACAGCGATACAGGTGGTCTGTCTGGCTGTCCTCTGGGCGGTCATGTCCACCGTGGCGTCGCTGGCTTTCCCGTTCGTTCTCATCATGACCGTCCCTGTCAAGATGTTTCTTCTGTCACGCATCTTTAGCGCTCGTGAAATGCAGTGTGTAAGTATTTTTGCGCACACTAAGACATTTTTGCTTGCTTCTTAGCGATACACTATGATTCAAAAGTTTGGGGTCAGTAAGATTTTTTTTTTTTAATAATACTTTTATTGTGACAGTAATGGCATTTGTTTGTGTTACTAAAGATTTCTATTCCTTATAAATGCTGTATCATGTATCACATTTTCCATAAAAATATTAACTATTTTCAACATTGATAATAAGAAATGTGTCTTAAGCAGCAAATCAGCATATTAGAATGATTTCTGAAGGATCATGTGACACTGAAGACTGGAGTAATGATGCTGAAAATTCAGCTTTGATCGCAGAAATAAATTACATTTTATAATATATTACTATAGAAAAGAGTTATTTTAAATTGTTATAATATTTACAATATTACTGTTTTACTGGATATTTGATTAAATAAATGCAGCCTTGGGGAGCAGAAGAGACTTATTTTAAAAAATATTTTAAAAAAATCTTACTGACCTCAACCTTTTGAAACATAATGTACTTATAGAGAACCAACAAAATTAAATTTATATATAGTTAGGAAACATAAAATGTCTTTTTAAGTCCATTTGAAAGTGTTCACATCCCATTTTAATTCCTAAAATTTTATATTTCATTAATTTTTTTATTATTTTATTTTATTTTATTTTATTTTGAGAAGACTTGGTGACGTCTTAGAGATGGAGCGTTATTTTTTTTCCCCCTTTGGAATAATGTGCAAAAAGCCATATTAAAGGGATATTTCACCCAAAAATGAAAATTCTGTCATCATTCACTCACCCTCAAGTTGTTCAAAACCTGTATGCATTTCTTTCTTCTGCTGAACACAAAAGAAGAAATTCTGATGAACGTCGGAAACCAAACAGTTGATGGACCCCATTGACTTCCATAGTATTTTTTTTTCCTATACTATGAAAGTAGACGTGCCAATATTCGGTAATATGATATATCACGATAATGAATATGCACAATATTGTTATCGCGGGCACTTCAAAATAGCGTGAATAATTATTTATTACGAATTATTCAAATTTTTATAATTTAAAAATTTTTAAGCATTTTAAGAATAATTTCCCCATTAAGAGTATAAAATGCACAAATAATAAAATGCACCGCTGTAAGCTGCGTCAGAGACGCGCATGTAAACAAGCCCAACGTGCATGAGAAGCACATGGCGGAACGAGTGAAGGAGACGCGCTGAATGAAACTGCAGGTTCACTCTCTGACAGCAAAGGGCGCTGATGGAACAGCAGAAATGAAGCGGTTACCCCAGAAACACAGTAAACAAAGCAGCTGCGCTACTGAAAAGTATTTCAAATGCTTCAAACAGCCATTCAGTTTTTTTTGTATTCGCAATGTTGTTCATCACAGCACCAAATACTTAATACTTAGACTTAATAGGCTATTTATTTTCAAACTTTAACATTTTTATATTTTAATCTGGACTACAACATGCCCTATAATGACTGAAAATGTTCTGATTATTTGTTATTGTTCAGTAACACTTAGTGACATAAAGCTTCATTAGTTAACATGTTAATTCTTTACTACCAAACTGACAATACTCATAAAGCATTTATTAATCTTAATGTTAATTTCTTAGTTAATGTTTATTAACATTACTAAAATCAAAAGTTGTAATGGACCTGAGCTAAAACTAACAATGATCAGTTGTATTTCTTAACTAACATTAACAAAAAATACCTTCTGTAAGAAATGTAGCTATTGCTCATTCTTAATTATAAAGTGTTACCTTATCATTCTTTTGCACTTTAATCTGTTTGAAAAATTGTACTTTTTAATTTTGTTGCGTTATTGTAATTTTTGTTATAAGAAAAAGACTTCTTACACCTTTTATACTGACACTTTTTTTTTTGCAATTTATTTCAATATTGTGATAATACCGTATACCGTGATAAAAGCTTCAGCAATTATCGCAACATGAAAATTTGATACCGTCACATGCCTATATGAAAATCAGTGGGGCTCATCAAATGTTTGGTTACCCATATTTTTCAATATATCTTCTTTTGCGTTCAGTAGAAGAAAGAAATGCATACAGGTTTTGAACAACTTGAGGGTGAGTAAATGATGACACAAATTTCATTTTTTGGGTGAACTATCCCTTTAAGGAAGTAGGTCATTTTCAAAATCATGTTTGACTAGTGCTGTTTTTTGACTTTTCTGTCTCTCTTCCCTTTCTCAGTTGGACGCTGATGATGCAGAGCCCACTTTTGATGAGAAGGAGGGACAGGACGAATACACAGAGATGCACATGCCAGTCTGAGCCACGACCACAGCTGTCCATTTCTCACCTGTCTTCCTGTCAGTCAGGCTATTGGCCAATAGGACAGTTGCTTTTCAAACTTTGACAAACCAAATCGTGGTGAGAATATTATGTGGACCTGATCTCCACCTGACATTTTCCAGAGACTAATTTCACTTGTATTAGAAGGTTTGAGCTGCTATCACACCGTTTAGCCTTTACAAAGCGTATTTGTCGCCTATGAGGAAAACGAATGTACCGTATGGGGTTAACTGGACATTCCCAGCACCATTCAGGGCCCATGCAATATTTTATGTCGTTTTTAGTGTATATTCATGATCAAGAAAGATTGCCAAGGCCCATTTCATCTTATACCATATGTACGTCTTTTAATTTTTTTTAATTGTGTGGCAGCACAATCACACAATCGACAGTATTTTTTTTTTCCTTCGTTACCGTCCAATCACAACTTTTTTTTTTTTCATTTCTAAACAGTTGTTTTCTCTTTTATAATGCATGAAAGTCACAAAACAAAACAAAACTCTAGATGTGCAGTTGTAGTATATATTATATTGACTGTTACATGGAGCAAATGACTCATTCAGAGCAAGTGAACTCTGTTTTAGAGGATGAATTTGGTGGCAAGTGATCTTGAGGGGTTTTCAGATGAGTCCCAGATAGATTCACTAGTGACCTAGTTTCTTAAAACCCAGTTTAAGAAAAAGAAGAGGAGCGTCCCTAAAGATGATCCAAAAAATGTAGTGTTTAAGGTTCTGATTCAGTTCATTATGGTTTGTAAGAACTAAACAAATTGACCAAAGGTGTGTATCCCAAAGCCAAACATGGTCGCAAGTTCCATCACCAACACAATTCAACGGAACTTGCGACCATATTTGGCTAATGATGCTTTTGGGAAATATACACTTGATAAACTGTAATTTTCCACCACATTTTTAAAGTCTTTCCACATACAATGTTGAATTAACACTAAAACAGAAGCCTGTTCTCTTGAACACCAGTTCTCAGCATATACACAGTATAGATTTTGATTTACTTAATAATTATTTATGCATTTAACACGGGAACCGTATTATTTATTCAGTTCCTCAGTTCATGAGGGATTTTGCCATAGAATTCCTGAATAATATCACTACTTTTTCCTCATCTCATCATTCACTAATATTCCATTGCTTCACTTTTTGGATCCCTATAGTCAGTTAGATGGTGAATCTGCACTAATAAGATTCGACTGCTGCACGTACACTTTCACTTTTTTGTACGCACAAACCATCGGGAATTAAATTAACACATTTAATTATTTGGTTACGGTTAAATAATTGAGTTAAGCATATGTTATGTTTGTTATTTTAGCAGCATTACACATTTGTTTGAAACGTTCTGGCCTTTTTTTAATCTCCGGATTTGATCACACCATTGTGCTTTAAACAAGCTACAAAACAAGTGCTTTAGCTCATTTGAGCGATATTTACATTCCAGATTGTGATTCCAGAATCAGATGTATGTTAGGATCTATTAATTATAGGAATTTATTATGTTAGTTTTATATTGCATTAGCTTATGTAATGACATACGGAGAGTCAACTCGAAAATGAAATTGTGTAGAGGTTATTTTTATTCGACTAGGAATTGGTTAGACGCTTTGTCATGTGATTGATTTGAGAATATTTTTATAAAATGTTGTCTCTGTCGTCGTTTAGTAAATCAGGACCTTCAGCTTGTTGTACTTTGTCACCATTGTTGATCTTTGACATTCCCTCTGCCCGTGTTCAGCGACTGGTTCCACGTTTGCGTCTAGACACGTTTTAGGCCTGCAGAACTCTGGGAAATCAGACAGTAGAGCAGCACTTTGAGGTTGTGTGTGAATGTGCTGCTACTGGATCTGTACTGTGTGGATTCTCAGCAGCACTTGTTTGTAGATGGTATTTATTATGGATGTTCATGAAGGTTAATGCTGGAACACTGTGGTCATTTTAAAGTCGGGTGATATTTGTTACAAAAGTATGGCAAAGGGAAGTGAGGATCATTTACCATCTGTGGACATCTTTTTAATGCATTTTTGTTTTTATTGGATATTTGATTTTTAAATGTTCCATTGTACATAATGCAATATTTACAGTAAATTCCAAATATTGCAAATAAAGTTGATTTTTCTATTTAAATTTGTTATTCGTTTCTTTCTTTTTTTTTTATTACAGTTTTTAAAATTGCTTTGGTTTACATTTATTTATTTTTCTTCCACTCACAGCAAAAGAAATGCATTTGGTTCTTCTCTATTTAGTGTTAAAGTAACACTGAAGCGGAGTTAAAGTTAATGAGATAATTAATGATTAATTAAGTGATGATTGAGCATTAGTGATGAACACCTGCTGTTAACAAGCAGAATCACTGAAGAAAAGAGAAACACTGTTTGCAAAAGAATATAATATTAGGGGCCGTTAACATGTTGCGTCTAAAAACGTGTGGAAAGCGCGGCCGCGCCTCTTTCCTTTCCAAAGCGCTTGCGGTCCCTTGGCGTCTGTCGTTGCTATGCAACCATGAACTGCGCTCTCCAGACAGATCTATTTTAGAACCAGCCGCTATCAAAATATCATGGCTGCGGGCCAGATATTATTACTGGCGGGCCAGTTTTGGCCCGTGGGCCGCCTATTGCCGACCACTGATCTAGAAGATTCTCCTGACAAAACGTTAAGAAAACAATTTTACTTTAATTTGTGGTCAGTAAGATTTGTTTTTGAAAGAAATTCATATTTTATTCAGCAAGGATGCTTTAGAATTGATCAGAAGTGAATCAGTAAATACATTTATAATGTTACAAAAGATTTTTTTTTTTTTTTCAAATAAATGTTGTTCTTTTCTACTTTCTATTCATCAGAGAATCCTGGAAAAAAAAAAAAAAAAAAATTATCACCGTTTTCACAAAATATAAAATAATAATAAATGTTTCTATGCAGCAAATCATATTAGAATGATTTCAGAAGGATCATGTGACACTGAAGACTGGAGTAATGATGCTGAAAATTCAGCTTTGACATCACAGGAATAAATTACATTTTAAAACATTTAATTATGCTTAAATATATCATTTGAGCAACAAAAAAGCTAATAATAATAGCTAATCATATTCTGCTGCAATATAATACTGAGAAATATTTCATTTACTGATTTTTTTTTTTTTTTTTTTTTTTTTTTTCCCTCACTGATGTGTATCATCTGATGCTTCTGACAAAAAGTTAATTTGTAGAACCATTTTACAGATACGAGTCAATGAACTTTTTTTTTGCCGTGGCCCAAAATGACTAGTTGAGCTATGTGCAAATTGAATTGAATTAATTATACTATATAAATATATTCTGGTTCTAGTGTGTGCTGTAATAAAAACAAATCCTCATTACTACAGCTGAATTTCAAGGCAATTAATAATTGTGGCACTGTTCGTCTTATTATTTAGTGCCTGACTTCCAGGCATCATGCCAGGGCTCCACATGAACAGTGACTGTTTTAGAGAATGTTTAACCTGGTTTTTGGGCAAGCAGACATTTGCAGGAGGAGTTGAAGTTCAGACTGGTTAAAGATGGCTCTGCTGCTGTTGGTCGTGTTGCTCACTGCTGGAGTCTCACTGAATGACGCACAAGAAGACTCCTTCAGAAAACTCCCAGATATCTACAAGAAAGGAGTGGAACTGGCTTTACATCAGATCAATGAGCATGACGGCATCCAGAACCATTTTCTCTTCTTTAAAACTATTCATCAGGCAGAAATTAAGGTAACTGTATTCTTCTCTTTCAGCTTTTTATCCTCTTTTCAGGGAAAAAAAAAAATTCTGAAACTACCTGCAATATCAGCAATATGTTTAGGCTATTATTAGGCTTTTTTGAGGTACTGAACAAGGTTCCATTGAGGAAAAATAACATGTTTTTCTAACCCAAACACAATGGCATGTACATGGATCTCCTGGGACCCAGAAATTTGACTAAATTTAGAGTTGGCGGAAATGCCTGTCTGTTCTGTGGATGAATAAGTAATCTCTCTGTAGGCAGAATTTGGTGTCACCTACATCTACCATAACTTTTATCTGAAAGCCACAACATGCCAAAGAGGAACTAAGAACGCTGATACAACCACATGTGCGTTCAGAAATGATCGGGTAAGTGTGACTTATATTGTGTTCATTTAAAGCACATAAACATTTCAGAAACCCATAGATGGTCATAATATGAAGATCACAGTTTTCATTTGTTGTCTGTCACTAACCAAGTCATTTTCTAAAGGCGTATTAAATCTAAATAAGGGGTGCTTTAAAGGACCATCTGTATTTTATGTTACATGTTGCAGTCTCTAAATTATAATACAGTTACATTCACAACCATTCAAAAGTTTGGGGTCAGTAAGATATTTTGAAGCTTCTTATGTCTCGAAAATTTAATTTCATTGATGTCATTCGGAGTAACCAATATAAAGGGAACAATTTGGATCAAGTCATGTTGTCAATATCATGTCAAATTTGACAATATGAAGTGTCAAAAGGTCATTCCGTTTAACCGTCCAAAGGCCAATACAGCCATTTCATTTGTGATTAAAATATCTTAAAATGTAATAAATGTATATATTTTTTATTCTGGCATGATTTGATAACATCATATATCAACACAGTGCAAAATGGTATTAAAATTATGTGTAGAAGTCGTCGCTTTGTTATGAGAAAGAATGTCCGGAAAAATGAATTTCATTGATGTCATTCGGAGTAACCAATATAAAGAGACCATTTTAGAACAAGTCATGCGGTCAATATCATGTGACAGGATGTGACATCATTCAGACACCTGCAAAGGACCACATGGTCATGAAGCAAAGTAACTAACTCTCTTTTAACTATTTGAAAAATTCATGTTTTCACTTGCTCATACGTTTGTCCAGAAACATCAGGTCATTTGGTACAACCGTGGAAACAAAATGTTATAATATTTTAAAAACTTGTATTAAATATAAAATGTTTGACTGTCCTTTTGCTAGCTAGCTAGATATCAGCCTGTTAGCATTGTTTGAAAATATCATTTGGTATAACCAAAAGTGTCATTCGGTAAAACCGAAATTTTGTCCATCTTGTAAAAAAATGACAAAAGCAGTGTTAATTGATTATAAAAACCACATAATCTCATTGTTAACATTTAATAAAACTTTAATTATAAAAATGAATTATATCTCCATTGTGTTTGTTTACACTTTTAAAAACCTTATTCGTGGATGACCCATATATAAGCGACACAGCACTCAAAAGTGCATAAATGCAGATTCATTTCCTTAAACTTACAGACTCCATTTCCATATTCCTCCAGCCTCTCATTGACTGTGTGATCTGCTACAAGGCCTCTGCTGGAGAAATTGGTGGCAAAACCTATTTAAACTGTATTCGACGAGCATTCTTGAAGGTATTCCCTCTTCACGTTCTTCATTTTGATAATTCATTTCATTACCTGGAAATACACTTGATCTTATAATTGCTAGAACAATGTCCATCCTTGCAAATGTTTTTCCTAACATATTTAATACAATGGAAAAAAACTTTTTGCCCTTGCTGTCAACATAAGCTTTGTCTGATTATTTGAACACAAGGAAATCAAGAGAGAGCGAGAGATTGGCTGTTACCAGGCGGGTTTTGGCAGTCTGACCCCGACTCCTGTGGCACGCACTGGATCCTAGAGGAGCGTCCTCTGACATCTGATGTTCAGGAATCTGAAACGCAGCATGATTTAGCATGTCTGCTCTGTTCCAAATCAACTTTTGCATCACATTTATCTGATTGCCAAGCACTAGATAGCATTGCATTGTTGTGGTCACATTTTCTACAGTAAATCAATACGGGATGTGTGTGACATAAGAACATTCGGTTTGTCCTGCGAAAGAAGTTTTTTTTGTGCACAACAAAGCAGAGTTCTCTAAAACTCTCTTAACCACTTTTAAATATTATGAATGTCATTATAAATAAATAAATAATACCAGTGCACATTACACCATCCAATAAAGTGATTTTGTTTATCAGTGCAATAAAATGCTTTACAAATAACACTTTTCAGTATTTCTGTGATTATTTACCGTATGGTGTATATTGTTTATTCTGTTTTTATGCACTAATGACTCTAATGATGTTTAGTACATCAAGACCTACATCTTTCAATCGCAGCTTGTTGTACTTTGTCACCGTTGTTTATCTTTGACATTCCCTCGGTTCCAGATTTGTGTGGTGTGTCTAAACCTGCAGAGGAGAAATTAAAGGCACAATATGTAATATTTTTAGGTTAAAATATCCAAAACCACTAGAACAATGTTATATATTTTGTTGACTTGTGTACTTATATTATCCCAAATGTTTTCAAGAATGTTTAAATCCAGAGAACTAAGCCATTTTAACCAGGACACGGACCGTGGACATCATCCCCAGGTTATCCTCGACTTCCGGTTTTATTTTGTAGAAACCATAGAAACGCCAAAGACGCGTTCATATATTATGTGTTTTATTAGACAGGTCAGGTGAGCAACTGTTTGGATACATTCATCGACAGAAAACTAATCATGTTATATAGCTCAACACAGTAAGTCTTATTGTTTAAATCTCATTTTCTTACCGCGAGTACCATGTTTTACCATGCCTAATATCGATCTAGCTTACTGCAGTGTAAACACGTGTTTCATAGCCAGGGTTGGGGAGTAACGGAATAAATATAACTGCGTTATGTAATCAGGATACAAAAATCCAGTAACTGTAATTCGTTACAGTTACGCCAAAAAAGTAGTAATCAGATTACAGTTACATTTTGAAAAAAGGGGGGATACTATCAGGATTACAATCGTTTCATTTAAAACTAAATAAATCATTATTTTGCCATAATAACATATTAAGCACTGCTTGATTCTACAGTATTTTGTTCTGGTTCTGTTGCCAGTGATGACTCACGTGAGCCACCCGCTGGTGCATGCGCAAATAACACCCGTCTACGATCTCAGACGCAGACTTAATCGCTGCTAGTTGAAACGATGCTGCCCGCGGGGAAACGCTTTCAATTCATGGAAATTTCGCTGCTATTTTGTTTTTTAAAGAAGAAAATGCAAACAACATGGTTGTACAGTGCAAACTCTGCCTTCCAGCTACGAAAACACTTTCTTTATCGAAGGACTACAAAATAATCTGTAATACCATACTGTAGCCACTAGATGTCTGAATAGCCCTTTACATATATTCAGGGCTGTGTATTCCCAAGTTGTGGAAATAAGACTGTTTTAATAGGTTTTAAAAGTAACCAAAATGCTAAATATTAAAATTAAAGCAGAACAAACATGAACAGAAATGTTTGATCCAAGCTTGTTCAGTTTGTTTATGATCTGATGTGACTTTTATATTTTTAAGCTCTAAACAACAACAACGTTAATAATATTGCAATAGATAATTTATCAGATTTGTAAAATATTTTTATTATTGAGACCCATTCAAAAGTATGGAACGTGTAACATTTAAAAACTTGCAGAAATTGAGAAGAAATTAAAATTAAATTTAAAAAAAAAAAAAATGCGATTTATTTATTTATAGTAAAGTTGATCCCCCCCAAATTTCTCTCTCTTTCTTTCTTTATATATATATATATATATATATATATATATATATATATATATATGACCTTGAAGTAATACAGAAGTAATCAGATTACATTACTTTTATATTGTGGTACTTGGATTACGTTACTGAATACTTTTTTCATGAAGTAATTTGTAACTGTAACGGAATACATTTTTCAGGTAACCCTCCCAAGCCTGTTCATAGCAGCCGCCGAGCGAACGCACAGTAACACTAACTTTCAACAACTTTTCAGTGTAAATTCAGACCCTTTCAGTTCGGTTTTGAGCATGTGAAAATGTTGAATCGGACAAGTGTGGAATTACTTTATGTATTTGTCAAAGAGAAGTGGTGATCATTTAGATCATTTAATAATGTGTCATTTTTAATGTGCATAATTAATATTTCCAGCTAATTTGCAACACTGTAAATAACGCAGACTTTGTTACATTTGTTTATACACGTTTTTATTATTATTCGTCGAATATACAAGAAACTAAACCTCGTTAGCAAATAAAAGCAACTGAACAGGCCAACTATTCATTTTACCTCACTGACAGCCATTTTGCACAGTGTTACCCAACAACGGCACAAAAACAAGGCAGACTTCCTGGAATGAGGCTGTTTTTCAGTGAGTGCAGCAGGAGATCGTGCTCAGACTGGTTGAAGATGCGTCTGCTGCCGTTTGCTCTGTTGCTCGCAGCTGGAGTCTTCCTGACCTCCGCTGAGGCTCAAAGCTCCTTCAGCAAACTCCCAGACACCTACAAGAAAGGAGTGGAGCTCGCTGTGCAAAATGTCAATGCTCACGAAGGCGTCCTGCAGCATTTTCTCTTCTTTAAAACCATTGATCAGTCGCAAATTGAGGTAAGACTTTGTCTCTTTGTTTCTTTCACTAAATGCCTTTTCCAAGAGTTGACTCGGCATGACGTCATGCCAATTTTTTTAGGTCAAAAAGTCCAAGGCTAAATTGTTTTTTACCTAATAAGCATTTACTAAAAATGTTGATGATTTTTTTATTTTTTTGGTATTTTGAATATATCTTTTTTTTTTTTTCAATATTTACAAAATTTGTAAATAATAAATATGAATACAGTTTAAATATATAATAATGGTTATATTTATAAATTTGTCAATAATACATATTAAATTATTCAACATTTCTTAATTATTAATGTATTAATATTTATAATAGCTATACAAAATATTTTGTAAATATTTTTAAAAATATAATTTACAATTTCTAAAATATTTATTAATAAACATGTATAAATTGTGGAAAACTTTTTTGTATCAATTTATTTCACATTCAGTCTGTCAGTGTTATTTTAGTATCATCGATATACTATTATAATTTTTGTTAATATTTTGAATTGGATTTTATTTTTGTATTCGGTTCATTTATTGTTATATTTCTGTTCATATTAATTTTAAAGTTTTAGTAATTGTGTTTTTGAATTTTTTAATATGTCTATACTTTTTAATTTTAGTTTTAGTTATTTTAGAACTTCAACTTGAACTAAACTAAAATTAGAAATGTTGCCTTGCGGCAGGTAGCTAAAATAAAATAAGTTTTTATATTTTATTTCAGTTAATGTTTCAGTTGTATGTTTATGAAAATGTTTGTTTTTATGGTTTTAGTTTTTTTATGCTTTTAGTTACCAATAATAACCCTGATGTGTGTTCTTCTTATTGGATGAATATCATTTTTATAGGCAGGGCATGGTGTCACCTACATCTACCATAACTTTCATCTGAAAGCCACCAAGTGCAAAAGAGGAACTGAGAACGCTGATACAACCACGTGTGCGTTCAGGAATGATCGGGTAAGTGAGGTTTATATTGTGGAAAATAACAGAATGTGATTCGCTCCACCTCTGAACATAATTAGTGAATAGAGCTTGAGGCTTTAGCATTGCACAATCAACTGCGGTTATATTTACATAACATACATGCAATTCAGTAAGAGCAACGTACTGTACCTCAAAGTGGAATACAATTATTTATCCCTACAGCCTCTGATTGACTGTGCCATCTGCTATAAGACCTACGCTGGAGCCATTGAGACAGAACCCAAACCATATGTACACTGTGTGCATAAACCCGCTCTCACTGAGGTGTGTCACATGCTTCATATTCACTGTGTACATCATCTTCTCAAGTAATACAGACCTGACCTGATATTAAAATCCATTCTATCTGGTCAACATCGCACATACTCACTCTTAGAAGAAAAGATTTTCACAGCCTACCTGACTGAAAGGGCTCATTAATATGCAGGTCATTAGAGGTCATTATGTGAATCTTTTGTCTTCTCAGGTGTGAATCACAGCATTATTCATGAAGATTCACGCCTCCACGCATACTGTGTTTCTTGACAAAAAGTGTCTTACAAAATGTAAATCAGTATATTGTTTTATATGAACGAGTGGGCAGGATAATTTTTACATCATTTTGAAGCAAAAACTCTAGTCTACGATCTCCAATACCCAGAAATCTTGTAAACACAGATTTAATTTTTTTTGGCCTTATTTCAGTGACTTAAGTTTTTTGTTTTTTCAATAACCACGCATAAACGTTATTTCTTCAAAAAAAAAAACATGTACATACATGTTCCTCACATAATATTGTAGCCTAGTTTGTGCTGAATAAAGTGTAATGACACTTTTGTCATTAATATGTTTATGAACAACTGAAAAAAGCACAAATGTCAGGGCATGTCAAAACTTCTCAGGGCCCCAAAAATCCTCAGACCCCAGAGGGTTAAGAACTGTTGACTGAAAGGATCTTTGGTGAACCAAAATAGTTCTTCCATGGGATTACTGCAAAAACCCCAAAACCAATGTTCAAATTTGTTTGGAACCATTTTTAACCTTTTTTTTTTTTTTAGGGTTTAGGGGTTCCAGTCATGGGATAATTTTATGGATTTAGTTTTAAATAATTAATTTTGTTTTAATTAATTTTTAATTTTAATTAAATTTTATGAATTAAACATATTGTAAACATACTTTATCACTTGAAAAAAAAAAAATTGAAGTAACCCGTTAAACATGAAAGTATTATGCAATTATTTAAGGCATTTCTCCTTATATAGAACCTTTTTGGCATAAAAAAAGAGATGTAGAGTTCTTTATCAAATCCCATAGAACCTTTTTTTCTAAGTGTTATTGGCCATGATATTTCATATAAAGAGACTTCAGGTGTTGCATATTCAATAGTAAGATTGTAATTTTGCTTTTACTCTAAATATAAATATATGCCAGAGCAGATTATGAAATGATCTTTGCTGTGTTTTGCAATAATATGTTCATGAACTAACACTATTTTATTGTTTTGAACCAAAGGACATGAAGAAGGAGAGAATAGAGTATTGTAATAAGATGTGTTACAGCAGTGGATCCCCCACCCTACTGGCCGTCGGATCTTAATGAACCGCTGGAGACAGTTGGATGTTCAGGGTTTGAAGAACACAGCGTCAATGATCTTAGCTGTTTAAGATCAACAGTCTTATCTGCCAAATCAGCTCTTTCATCATGCATATTTGCTTCACAACAACTAAAGTGATAGTAAATATAACATTTTTCTGCTTTAATTATCACAAGCAAGCATCACTGTGACCCTATCCCTAACTTTCCATAAAGTAAGGTTATACACAAACTTTTTAAAATGCGTACTTATAAATGGTTACATCTCGCATTATAAGATATGATCATATAGTCTTTAAAGGGTTAGTTCACCCAAAAATGAAAATTCTGTCATTAGGGAACTCACCCTCATGTCGTCCCAAACCCGTAAGACCTTCGTTCATCTTCGGAACACAAATTAAGATATTTTTGATAAAATCCGATGGCTCAGTGAGGCCTCCATTGACAGCAAGATAATTAACACTTTCAGATGCCCAGAAAGCTACTAAAGACATGTTTAAAACAGTTCATGTGACTACAGTGGTTCAACCTTAATGTTATGAAGTGACACCAAAAAAACAAATTAAGGACTTTATTAAACAATATCTAGTGATGGCCAATTTCAAAACACTGCTTCATGAAGCTTCGAAGCTTTACGAATCTTTTGTTTCGAATCAGTGGTTCGGAGCATGTATCAAACTGCCAAAGTCATGTGATTTCAGTAAACGAGGCTTCGTTACGTCATAAGTGTTTTGAAATTTCAGTGGTTCACCACTGGGGGGCGTGACTTTGGCAGTTTGATACATGCTCCAAACCACTGATTCGAAACAAAAGATTTGTAAAGCTTCAAAGCTTCATGAAGCAGTGTTTTGAAATCGGCCATCACTAGATATTGTTGAATAAAGTCGTTATTTAGTTTTTTTGGCACATAAAAAGTATTCTCGTCGCTTCATAACATTAAGGTTGAACCACTGTAGTCACATGGACTATTTTAAATACGTCTTTAGTAGCTTTCTGGGTATCTGAAAGTGTTAATTATCTTGCTGTCAATGAAGGCCTCACTGAGCCATCGGATTTCATCAAAAATATCTTAATTTGTGTTTTACGGGTGGAACGACATGAGGGTGAGTAATTAATGACAGAATTTTCATTTTTGGGTGAACTAACCCTTTAAAGGTGGAACCATAGGTAAATATTAAAATGTATTAGTTACAAGTATTTAAAAGAACATACAAATGACTATAAAGTGAATTATAAGGCATTACAAATGCATTTCAGTATATATACACCTCTATATGCCTTTTTTTTTTTTTTACGTTAATCAATGTTTTAGTGTCTCAAATGCACTAACATTAAAAAAAGGTTTGCAACACACTTTGCAATAAGGTTTCGTTCGTTAACTACATTAGTTAAAGGTACACTATGTACATTTTTTTTTTTGTTTAAAATTAACAATACATCATCAATCCTTCTTCCCAAAATGTTTTTGTCTAACCCTGATTCACTGCTAAGTGTATTATAAATGTTAATATTTTAGACCAGTCGGGATGGTTTTCACAGGAAATCACGTACATACGTCACTCGCCCTTGTGTGACTCGTCATATCAGTAAATAGAGAAAAGTAGCTCCGGCTACTTTGACGTGTGTATGATGTAGAAGTGTCATAGGTTAGTTGTTACAATGAGCGAGAAATGTTGACATTGAGCAGCTAAATCTCCAACCTCTGGGGAATCACCCGTTTTAAACAAACACCAAAGAGGAGAGTCTGCTGGCGAAAAGAGAAAAGACAGAGCTTGTAATAAAACAAGAATCAACATAGGTTTGGCTTTTTGGAGATGGCGAGAATTGAGGGATTTGAAATGTTGTAAAAATGACGCGGAGATGGTGTTTTTATTACTCAACAGTGAGTAAGGTATTTTTTTGAACAGATAAATTGCCATATGTAGATCTCTAGTAGAGTTCATAAAGCATTATCTATTGTGAAGGCTCATATTCATCCTCACAGTCACGCAGAGCCGAAGCACAACCAAAACAATGTTCTTCCGCAAAATGCATGCAGTTTTGTTTTTTAACCACTAGAGGGCCAAAAGTTACATAGTGTACCTTTAACATGAACTAATGATAAACAATATTTCTACAGCATTTATTGTTAACTTTAATTTCTACTTACTAGTACATTAAAATTAAAAGTTGTAAGCATGCACTGTGAACTAACATGAATAAACAATGAACAATTATGTTTTTATTAACTAACATCAACAAAAATGAATGAATGTTATATATTTATATTGCTCATAGTTAACTATGTTAATGAGACTTTATTGTAAAGCATCACCATTAAAAATGACTATTAGTCTTAAATAAAATGTTGAGCTATACATTTCTAATTGTTTTTTTTTTTGTTTGTTTGTTTGTTTTGGGGTAGTTGTTTTTTCAAAATAATATGCACCTATATACAAATGACCTGAAACTAAAGAAAGTTCATTAGATTTCTTATATCTTTGTAACTGCATAGATGATTTAATACCAATAAATATTATGAACAAACATATCAAGTGAAATCTCTTCTGTTGAGACCATTCTTTCCCCTTTAGTTCTTCATTAAACTGGATCAAACCGGCTCTGTTTACAGTTCACTGACTTGTATTTGGATTAGAATTGGCATGAAACTCATGATGACAGTTTGTTAAAAAAGTGTGACCTACATATAGTATTCTCTCTCTCCATATAATTCAACCAAAATCCCTAGTTTTTAGTGTCTGTTCTCCACTGGATGGCAGTCCTCTCTCAGATGGCATGATTTCACATACCCTCTGTATGTGAAAGCAAAATCACACAGACAGAAAGAAAGAGGACTCACCCCACAAAAACATCCCATTATTGCCCAATCTCTCCCTCTCTTCTCTCCCTCCCTCGTGTTCTGTGATTAGACTCGACACATCTCTCAGTGTTTACATTCTTCTGAAGTTTTCCATTTCCTAACTCTGTATAACCTAAACACATTTGAGGGATTTTCTGGATTGTGTAAAAATGTCTGTGTTTCTGCTCCTCGTCCTTGTCAGCGCTGGAGTCTTTCTGGACACATCAGAGGCACAGGAGGATCTCAACAAACTTTCCGGAAATTACAGGAAAGGTGTTGAACTGGCGGTGGAACAAATCAACTCGCATCAGACTATCAAGATCGTTTTTCTTTTCTTCAAGAGTCTGGACAAATCTGACCTTGATGTGAGTATCTTTATTTGAGAAGAACATACAAATGACTATAAAGTGAATTATAAAGGCACTTTAGAATAAAGTTTCATTTGTTGACATTAGTTAATGTTTTAACTAGCATGAGCTAACAGTGAGCAATGTATTTTTTACAACATTCATTAATCTTTGTCAATGTTAGTTTATATAAATAGAGTTGTTCATTGTTTGTTCATTGTTTGAAGCTATGATATTCAATAAGCCGGTTTATTCTAGGGTGGGTTTGGTGTGAATTATCTCTACCATCGCTTCTACCTTAAAGCCACCAGATGCCCTAAAGGAACTGAGAATGCAAACCCGACTAAATGTGCTTTCAGAAATGACAGAGTAAGTTTTCTACAGAATTTCATAGCTTGAAATGCAATTCACATGATTATATTGGTTTATACTGTTCCTTTAAAAATGCATGATGTAAAGCTAAAACCCAGCTAACAAATATATGTTCTAAAAACGTTGTGGGAATAGTGATTTGTAATGTTTCTAAAACGATAAAATGTCCAGTTTTCTTGTCATGATAGAAGGTTATTTAAAAGCTTATGATAACGTTAGTACAATATTTATACTATAACAATATAACATTCTTTAAACGTTTATTTGTAATATTCCAAGAACGTTAACATTCAGCAAATATCAATAACATCCTTAGAACGTTCTGAGAATGCATTTTGCGGAAGAACATTGTTTTAGTTGTCTCTACGTGTGGATGAATATGACCCTTCACAATAAATGTTTTACAATGAACTCTGTTAGAGAGCTACATATGGCAATTTATCTGTTCAATACCTTACTCACCTGTTGAGTAGTAAAAACGCCATCTCCACGTTCCTTTTACAACATTTCAAATCCCTCAGTTCTCGCCATCTCTGAAAAGTCAAGCCAATGTTGATTCTTGTTTTATTACGAGCTCTGTCTCTTCTCTTTTTGCCAGCAGACTCTCCTCTGTTTGACGTTTGTTTAAAACAGGTGATTCACCAGAGGTTTGAGATTTAGCTGCTCAATGTCAGCCTTTCTAGCTCGTTGTGACAACTAACCTATGTCACTCCCACACCATACACATGTTAAAGTAGCCAGTATGGTGAGAAATCAAGTCTCCCCAGGAATTGGGTCTCCTTTACAAGGTTGCCAGGTTTTCACAACAAAACTGCCCAATTGCTACTCAAAACTAGCCCAAAACTAGCCCAATCGCGTTTCAGGGGGACGTCCCCGGTAAAAGTCGCATTCCGGGGAATAAATCCACATTTTTTGGTGGGGTCCCCCTGGTAAAATTCGCATTCCAGGGGCTAAATATCATGTTATTTGAGGTCGCTTCAACCCGTGGACACAAATAACCCACAGCAATAGTGTTAAAGTAGCCCAATTCCTGCTGGAAAACCGCAGACTTGGCAACACTGCTCCTTTAGGACCCCGAGTGATGCCATTGGTTTAATGGACTTTTAATGGGTAGTATTTTTAGCACCTGATTATAATTCCAGCAAAATCAGGTTATGATTTATATAGTTTAAAATGCATTTTAATGACCATTAATGTCTTTTAAAGTACATGGTTCATATACTGGTATATAACTGAAGCTATAGGTTGTGAAATTAGGCATTTCTCGTTCTTACTGTTGTTTTTTTTTTTTTTTTTTAGTTGGCTTAAGTACTAGCATAGCATAGCTTAGCCTGCTAGCTTAGCTTATATTATATTAGGTATGTTTTTTTGCTTCCAATATAGTTCCCAGTTACATGTTTCAAATTAATGATGTTTTTGTGTACTTAGCATGACAATTAATTTATTAAAAATGTATAAT
This sequence comes from Ctenopharyngodon idella, assembly GCF_019924925.1. Lineage (NCBI taxonomy): Eukaryota > Metazoa > Chordata > Actinopteri > Cypriniformes > Xenocyprididae > Ctenopharyngodon > Ctenopharyngodon idella. The sequence continues at coordinate 9,714,131 of NC_067242.1, forward strand.
ATTAATATTATATACTTTACCACATTGCTATTATTGTGTAAAATTAATATTAAATTACTTTTACAGAACATAATATGTTGCAACAATCCTTATCCTTATATAAAAAAAATACATTTTTAGGCATGGCTGTGTTTCCAGTGTTTTATTATGCAATACATAGGCATTCATTTTTATATTTCAAGCATGTTGTTATAATAATGTAATAAACATCATACAATAATGAAATAGGTTATAATTAGTCAAGACATCACGATAACAACTTTTGATCAGGAATTACCGCCTGGGTCCTAAAGGAGACCTGATTCCTGGGGGGGACTCGATTTCTCATTCTCTATTTATGGATATGATGAGCGATGTATGTAAATAAACAAATTATAATAGGCTTACCGTAGTGAATCAGTGTAAGAACACGTTTTGGAAAAAAGGATTGATGATGTATTGACTCATTATTTCAATTTAGTTAATTCTGAACAAACAAAGTTACATAGCGTACCTTTAAAGAACATTTTATCTTAAAATGTATCATAACCTTTAAAAACGTTAGTGAAAGTCATGGGAATGTTCCTTGTTAGCTGGGAATGCACTGAAATTATTTCTACTCAAGTTGTTTCTAATTTTAACCCATCTTAACAGTCTCAAATTGAGCTTCACATGTGTTGACATGAATGTGATTGATCATGTGTTCCTCGTTTGTCTGTTTGTAGCCTCTGATAGACTGTGGAATCTGCTATAAGACCTTCCATGGAGAGATCCAGAGTGAACCGAAGCCTTACGTGCACTGCGTTCACAAACCACAGCTCACACAGGTCATTCATCCCGCAAACATGTCACCATCACCTAGTGCCATTTGTTCCCAAATGAACGCCGTAAACAAGTTGTGAACTGTTGGACTTGATTATCATGTTGTAGTGTTTTTCACAGTGAACTTTTGAACAAGAGCTTTTCTATCTCAAACTAAATTTATTGATATTCTTTTTTTATGGTTTCGGGACAGTTTCCTTATATTACTATGAAAGCAAAGAATAGAAACTGAAATCAGGTACATTTGATAAAACAGAGAAAGATCCCATTTTCAAAGAAACTGCATTATGCAACCCAGGGTTATTACACTTAACCAAACCTAAAACCAAAACCACACAAAAAAAAGTTGTTACGTTTACTGAAATTAAATAAAATATATATATAAAAAAGCCTGAAAGTTATATTATTTCTGCTAGTTGCCAAAGCAACGTTTCTATAAAAAACTAATAAAAAGGAGAAAAACACAAACAATATTACTAAATCTTTAACAAAAAAAACAAAACAAAAAATCAAAATATAGATTTAAAAAAAAAAAAAAAATCTCAATATAAAAAACAAATCAATCAATTTTAGTATGTCAGTAATATTAAAATAACATTGGAATGCAATTTCCAGGAAATCACGAAATCACCTCTGTTCACTGAAAATAAAATCACTATCCATCATTTAGAAAAAAGAAAACTTTATATTTTTACTGGAGGTTTGTTTGTCTTCTGTCTTCTGTGCTTTCATATAGGATAATAATAAAACTGTACTGAAATTATTTAAAAAAAATTAAAAAAACTTAGAGGATGATATGTATATGTTTGGTCTCAAACTCTTGAAATCATTGAAAATGAATTGTTATTCTCATTTCAGGAGTTGTTGAAAACGAGAGTTGAACACTGCAAACAAATGAGCTACGCTAACGGATCTCCATCTCTCCTTGCAGTGAAAAACCCATAGAGGAGGAAACATGTCACATATTTTTAATATCACTTTTTATTAATAATTTTACGTGTTCAGTAATAGGCATCAGTCACACTACAGAACAACTTAGCACTGTTTTTTCATTATAGGAAATAGAAAACATTAAAAAAAATTAGCGTCAGTGGATGTTATGAATGATGCTGTTTGTTTAGGTTCATTTGTTCATAAAAAAAACATCAGAATTCTTAAGTATAAATTGTGGATATGATTTTATTACAGTACACAAGGTTACTTTGGGTTGATTTTTTTTTCTTTCATTCATTTAATATAGTGACCACATGGTACATTTAAAATGGCATATTTTGTGCTCTATTTCTAATAAAGAAATATTTTTCAGCTATACATGGCTAATGATTGTTGTTTTGTAGGAAGCAACAGATTTCAAAGTCAAACACATAATTTGTGTGTTCTTTTTCTGGATGTTTTGAAAATAGATCTTCCACTCTTGTGGCAATAATGGTATCTGTTGAGGTGCCTATCACACTTTAATATCACTTTCTTTTAATAATTTTTATGTAATCAGTAATAGGCATCGGTCACAATACAGAAGAACTTTGCACTGTTTATCGTAATGAGAAATAGAAAACATTCTTCTCTTCTCGGTGCATCTAAAATTACTGCGGTGCACTTGTTGTCAATCATGTTTAGTTTCTTTTATTCATTAAAACACAATCAGAATTGTGCCCCAATTCTGCTATTTTAAAGGTTCCTAATTTTGTTTTGGAGGTCTGCTACAATAGGTTTACATGCATCAAAGGTCAAAAAAGCACAAAAACTGTGTCTGAAACAGTTCAATAAAGGATTTATTTCCAAGAGCCGTACTCTGCTTTGATTGGTCAGATGGCCCAGTGTGTTGTGATTGGTCAACTGCTTACAGTGCGTGTCAGAAATGAAACGCCCATTGCCATATCTGATTTTCAGCTCCAGATCTTCCTCAGCGCTTGATACACAGTGATACAAACCGTAACAATGCCGTCGGTTTGGTTTTACCGTATCAATTCGAGCCAGAGTCCTCATCCTTTGGAAATGTGTGGATTTGCTTTTGCAGTGCAACAAACAGCATATTCTCAACATGTTGACAACACAAACCAAACTCTTCCAGGCCTCAGCTACAACTACAGTGTTTGAGGGCGGGCCAAAGTAGAGATTGTTCACAGGCAGCCAATGAAGACCCTAGTGTGGCATTATGCAAATTTGTAACAAGGTTCATGCAGGAAGTAAGACTGGAATTACTTGTTTCAGGCAGTTCAGAATCAATTCTTTCTTTTGCGAGACGATAACATTTATTGCTGCATTTTAATCTTTGATCTTTGCAGACCTTTTTTACATTCACAAGCAGCTATATTACACACTACATGAAAGGTAATATCTGAAAAAGCTTAATAGGGGCACTTAAAATTGTATGAAACTTTTCAGCAAAACCAATCTGATCTAGAACAACTGTAACTTTGTCATGTACAAGCAGTCTCAGGGCCACAAATTCTTTATAAGACGTCAGCCCAAGAAGAGTGGCTTGGAGCAAATGATGCCTTCAAACTGAACTCAGCATCAATGCAGTGCTTGTTTGAATAAAACCAAGTAAGACACATGAAATGTTGGGTCCTCATTTAATCTTCCCATACTAAACTCATGCTTATACCAATAAAATGAGCAATGTTTTCTTAAAAGAGGCAGAAAAACATTGAAAAACAAACTCACTGCAGCAACTGCAGTTGAAGCCAGTTCAAAATCATGGCTTTATTCAGACACAAACCATGTCTTCCAGCACTCCAGTAATGCTAATGAGAAGAGACTGCTTTGACCCTAAAGTACTTTGACAGCTCAGATCAACATTTATGAAATGTAACAATAACAAGTGCAATTTTTAGTAAGGCATTTGTTTAGCCCTTGGCTGAACTGTTGCTCTTTTGTAACCATGTTCTGGCATCATGCAGGGTTTGTCTCTTTAGGGTCATTCTGTGCTCTACTAGGTTTGTGTATATATGTGCATCTTTATTGGGCACATTTAGGAAATTTGGTGTTTCAATTGATTTATATAAGGAAATGTAACATTACAACGAATTAAATATGGACTAAGTAATTAGCTACAACATTCAATGGTTGATCAGAACCCTGGACAGCACCTTTCTGCAAACCTGTGTGACACTGCCTGTTATAGACGGTAAAGGAGACTTCAGCTTATGCTGAGATACTTGTTATTTTATGTCCTCAAACAGGCTGTTTCACTTTGTTTTGAATGAAGCTGACATTAAAGATATGCTTAAAAATTCTTACATTTGCCAGTAGACAAGAAAATATTGATGTTAGATGTTGAAGATGCTGAGGAAGGATTAAGAGAACATATTGAGACAAGTAACAACAACACTGAGTGAGTAAAAAGAAAGACAATATCTGTGAACCTGTTAAAGATATACTGTACTTTCATAAGTTAAACGTAGCATAAAATGTGATATAGCTAAAAAAAATCACTACATATTTTAGATTTAGTATTACAGGCTTTTTGTATTCTGAAACAAGCCGATAGCTATAAGAGAACAAATACATGATTTGTATTTGTTAGAAATATTATATTTCTATTTGGCACTAAAATATATATATGCATATCATTAATATTTTAAACTGAGTTGATCTATTTTATATTATATTTTATTTATATTAAAACATATTTTAATATATATTTATAGAATATATTCCGATATTTAAATATATATGTATATAGTGAGCGAGTTTATTACCTGAATTTAGATTTAGCATTTTCCTTCAGGTCAGTCCTATGTTCATAAGAAAAAATCTGTTTAAATGTCCAATGTATTATCTTGTCCTTTTAACATTTAAGGGGTTTTCCCACGACTAACAGCGCTAGTCAAAGCATTTATCAGTTGTGTCTTGTTCTGTATAAACAACAATTCAGTCTTTTCAATATAAAGGCGTCATGCCTATCAACGCCCTTCAGCTGTGACTTATTCACGATACAGCACAGCCTTGAGTACCTTATTGCTTACATATACACATTAATGTGATTATATTTGCTTAATTTTGAAGTGGACATGTTTTAATATTATATGTTGTGTGGTCGTGTAATTTGTCTCCAGTCATTATGGTAATCTGTGAGATATATATATATATATATATATATATATATATATACATGTATTATTTTACAAAAATTAAATTATATATATATATATATATTATATTTTATTTATATTAATATATATATATATTCATATACATTTATAGAATATGTAGAATATATTCAGATATTTTATATATATATATATATATACATGTATTATTTTACAAAAATTAAATTATATATATATATTATATTTTATTTATATTAATATATATATATATATATATATATTCATATACATTTATAGAATATGTAGAATATATTCAGATATTATATATATATATATATATATATATATATATATATATATATATTACTGTGATTATATTTGCTTAATTTTGAAGTGGACATGTTTTAATAAAATGTTGTGTGGTCGTGTTGTCTCCAGTCATTACGGTAATCTGTAAGCCAACAGTTGCGCTCGGTGTGAGAGTGTGTGCGTGTGTCGTTTTTTAAAGCGGTAAACTGCTGTGCTGAAGGAGAGGACATTTTATTTTCATCAACTCTTATTCAACTCTTATTTTAAATATGGAAACCAGCGTGTAATTTCTTTTGTATTTTATGGAATATTAAAATGAACGAGGCACGCAGAAAACTATCGACACAGACATCAGTTCCTGACAGAAAATAATGTCCATAGACGGTGGCGTATTAAGCATTGAGTCATCTCGCGTGGACGTCCACAAAGCAGCGCGTCAATTCAACGCTATTTTGAGGTGTTTCCTTCGCAACGGCTGCGCAGCCTGTCATTCTGAGACGTATAATGACTATGTCAGTCCCGGAGAGAAACTCTGGATCTGAGGAGAAGGAAGAGGAGAGCGAGGATGAGAGTGAAATCGTGGAGGAGAGTCCGTGTGGACGCTGGCAGAAGCGAAAAGAGCAGGTACCTGCTGCAGACACGCATGTCACTCGTTAGTCGTGTCTCAAAACCTTCCCAGCTGCCTAAATAATCTGCTCGCAATCATAAATGTGCTTGTTTTCAACGTGATGCCCAGAATTGCTTCCAAGGTAGGCAGCTCACTATGATGCTGAAGTAGACAGGGCGCGACGTAGACTGAACATCACTATGATGCCATGCTATCTGAGTTGGCAGCACACAATGATCCCCAAAAATGCTGTCTAGGTAGTAAGCCCATTGTGATACTTACTAGGCAACTCATTTTCACGCCTATCTAGGTAGGCAGTTCGCTTACAGTACTATGATACCCAAAAATGCAGTCTAGGTATTAAAGGTAGGGTAGGCAATTTTTTTTATACACACTTTTTGTTATACTGGTTGAAACTCTCTTGACATCTTGATAGCAATCAATAATAGAAGTGGTCTAAATATTAAGACATGTACATCTTCTGTGGAAGTCTCAGGACCAAAAAATGTTCGTCCAATCATTGCATTCGGTCCGTTCTGTAAGGCGATGCATCGTAGAAATGATTACTTTCAACACTCCTAGTACTTTAACGCCATCTCTCGTGACGCTTTGCAGACTCTTCTCTGGCTGTGCGCGTTCATGTGTTTTGGAGGAGGCGTGACTTTGGAAATGCTCTGAAGGGAGGGTGGGATCTCATGCTTTCAAAGCTAGCATGCTATTGCTAGCCTCTCCGAAATTGCCTACCCTACCTATACGCTAACTATAATGCACAAAAAAGGCTGTCTAGGTAATAAGCTCACTCTTAGGCAGCTCTTTATTATATGCAGGTTGACAAATTACTAGATATATGTTATTATTATGACCAACAAGTACCCAAAAATGCAGCTTACTTATGCAGACTGCTCCCTATGATGACCCAAAATGCTGTCTAGGTAGGCAGCTCACTATGTTGCTCAAAAATGCAGTTTTCTGTGTAGGCAACTTGATGCCCTGGTAAGCTGCTTGTTAAAACGGCGTAGGTAGGCAGATCACTATGTATGCAGCTCACTGTGGTGCCCAGAAATGTTTTGTACTGTAGGTAGGCTGCTCGGTATTTGTTATTCATCTGACATGGATCACAAGATTATTGTATAATTTTAGTGACATGACCATGGTTAGTGATAATTCTTGATTTTTGTCATGGTTTAGTAAGGTTCTAGAAATAAAGAAATATTTAATTGAAATTACATATATTATATGTACTATTTAAATATTATTATTTTTTATTAAATATATATATATATATATATATAATATGAATTAAGATAATATATGTATCTTATATATTACAAAAAGGCCTAATTATAATGTAGATTTTGGTTTAATAAAGTTTTAGAAATGAAGAAATATTTAATTGAAATTTTGTATTAAATGTATATCATTTATTATTAAATGTATATCAGTATAATTTATATTATAATTAATTTAGTTTAACTTATTAAGGTTAAGATTATAATTAAGATTAATGTAATTTAATCTCAATTCATATTTATTTAATTTATGAAGGCCTAATTATATTGTAGGTTATGGTTTAATAATGTTTAAAAAAGAAGGAAAAATGTAATTGAATTTATATTTTCACTATATATATAATGAATATAACTATTCATATATAAAATTCATATTTAATTTATATATTGCATGAAGACTTAAATATAATGTAGTTTAAAATTAAAAGAATAACAAACACAAACAAGCAAATTAAATGTCTCATTAGGGTGTTCAGAATAAATTCAGTCTCTTTGTTTCCTCAGACATTAAATGTTTAGTGCAGATAACATGATAAGAACTTACTGAAGGTTATCACAAGCTTACACACTTTCTCATCATTTATATTGCCGAGTCGAATGCATTAGTTTGAACGCTGCTTTTCCATTCATTGGCAAATGGGTGAGTAAAGTGGTGCTGTGAACCTAAAGTGGTGCTGTGAGTAAAGCTTTATTAAACCAGGCTTCCCTTTAGCATTGTACTGTTGAATAACTACTTTGAAAAAGAATGCATTTTGGTGGAAATGCTAGTCTGGGTTTTACTTCACAGTGGGCTTACAGATGCATCCACTCTTATTACTGTACTTGTTTTAAAGCCTGTTTTTTTTTTTTTTTTTGGCTTTGAAACACAGAAACAGACATTTCCTCTTTCTAAAATAGAACCAGAAAAAACCTCCTGATTCCCTTGGAAAGAGTTCAGCACACTAGATGAACTGTGTTTTGTTCAGTAGCAACAAGGGAAACCAAGGCAAGATGAAATATTGAAAAATGAAACTTGTTTAATTATTAAATGATCAACCGACCATGAATAAGGTGGTCTGCACACACAGAAGTACACATTTTCCATCCTGAAGATATTTGTAAGTTTTTATATCGGTGATCTAAAGAACTTCTGCTGTCTTCCACAATTGTCAAAGTATCAAATTCCTGCACAGATTGACAGTTTTGACCCAGTTCGACTAGTTTGAAGCAAGAGGAGTGTGTCAGCTCAGCTACGTTAGAAATTGACTAACACACTAATGCAGCAACACTTAGATGTTCTGATAACATATTATCCTACTGCTTGAGTGATGCTTTCCCATTACGTTACTTAGAGCAGGAATCAGCCATGACTTGATACTTAGCATGAGGATGTCTGACTCTGTTAGTATTGATAGATCTTTCATGGCATTACAGATGCAACATATATCATATATGATATGAATCAACAGTGTGCACTCTCAAAAAGGTTCTAAAAGGTTTTTGCAGCAATGCCATAGAAGAACCATTTTTGGTTCCCTAAAGAACCTTTCAATAAACAGTTCTTAAAAGAACCATTTTTTATTCTTCTTGTGAAGAACATTTTCCATCATAAAGAATCTTTTGTGGTATGGAAAGGTTCCACCATGGATATTAAAGGTTCTTCACCATTAGGGGCTTTTGAATCTAGGTAGTTGTAGGAACTAGCCACCTGGGCAGAACTAAAATTTCCTTCTATAGGGCCATTTTCCCAGTTTCGTTCGCACTGCAGGTAGGAACTCTGAAGTCGGCGGACGGTGACGTCATTTAAGCGTGGCATTCAACAACATCAACAACTGGAGGATGGAGGACGCCATGATTGGAGCTGTGTTTTTGTTGTGTGTCGTGGGTTTCGTGATAACGGAGATGAAATGTAGACATATAATTTATGCAATTGAAAGAGCAAAAAGAAGGGCTAAGAGACGAAATCTCTTACGACAACTTGCTATGCTACAAATCATCGAACACAACTCTGCGGACAAAGGCGACAGGTAAATGCTATCTATCGCTGTTTTCCATGTTCCTACGGCTTTTTATAAATATGGCATGGTTTGTATGGCATGTGTTCGGCCTATCAACACACGCTTAAGTCACTGGTAGTTTCTATTGTGCTGGGTTCGACCCTACTCTGAAGTAGGAGCTAATTTAGTCCCTCCAAAAGGCGTTCCTATAACTAAAATTGTTCCCAGTTCCTGCTGTGTCAACACGCCAAAAAGCGGGTACTTCCGCCAATAGTTATAGGAACTACGAAAATGTCCTCCGATGCAGAAGCCCCTAGAGGCCAATAAAAACCTTTATTTTTAAGAGTGTAGCAGTACTGTCTCCTTTACAAAGTGTAGAAGAAACTCATTTTATTTATATTACTATATATATAATTATATATTTATGTGCTTACATTTGTTCATTTTTATTGTTTTCTACATTATTTTTAAAATGATTTCTGTGAATGAATCTTTGCAAGGCCACATATTTTTCACTCGTATGAACTTCCTTCTTTTCACTGCATACAACATTTGGACATGACTGTCGGAATTCACACCCTAGTGGCGGTCGTCATGAACTTTCCTTATGATCTTGCGCGACAACTCGGAAATCTTCCCCGTTAAGGTGCATCTCTTGCACTAAACTGTAATACTTGAGCTAGGTAGTTTTGCCCACACTGTCTTGCGATATTATCAATGACCATGCATTTTTTAAAGTTTTTAAATGTATCAAGTGTTTCAGATAAAGTTAAACAAAAAGTATTAATAATTCTCACACCAAGACTAGACATGCGTGACAAGGAGCTCTGTCTTTGCGAGGTTGAGCTGCAGATGATGCTCCTCCATTCAAGCAGAGATGTCTGAAAGGCAAGCAGATATACGAGCTGAAACAGTGGGTCATCAGATTTAAATGAAAGATAGAGCTGTGTATGCATAGCAGTGGTAGGAGAAGCCATGTGCCTTTATGATCGTGCCCAGTGAGGTTTTATAAATGAAGAAAAGAGGACCGAGCACTGAACCTTGAGGCACCCCAGTGATTAGCTGATGGGTGACACACCTCCTCTCCATGAAAGAAACTTTGAAAGATCTGCCAGCCACCAAAGTACAGTACATGTGATAGCCAAGTCAGAGAGGGTGGCCAGAAGGATCTGGTGGTTAACGGTGTCAAAGGCCGCAGAAAGGTCCAGCAGAATAAGAACACATGACTTGGAGTTCGCTCTTGCCAGCCAAAGAGTTTCAGCAACAGTCAGTAAGGTGGTCTCTGTGGAGTGTCTGCTTTTGAAGCCAGACTGGTTGTCATCAATTAGGTTGTTCTGTGAAAGAAAAGCAGAGAGCTGATTGATCACAACTGTTTGAAGCGGTTTAGCCAGAAAAGCAGAAGAGAGACTGGTATGGAATTTTCAACTGCTGTGGTGTTACATGTGGGCCTTTTTTTCTTCAAAGATTATTGGAGTATGTTTTACAAAAAATACTATTTAAGTCTTTCTACTTAAAAGTTTCACATTTAATTTAATGTGAAATTTAACAATTGTGAAAATTGTTTCAAAGTAAATCCTTCACCATTTTTTTTAAGTGCACAGTATATTAATATCTGCCTTTTAGGATATTGTTTTTGTTTAGAGGGCAATGATAAAAAATCCATAGTGAAAGTTTCATTGTCTTGCATTAAAATGGAAATGGAGTTGCACATGCATGTTGTGGGGTCAAGATCAGTCAGACAGGTGCACAAGAGTGGATACTGTCGCCAACACACACCATGAGCTTCAGTCCCTCTGGAGATGTCAGTTGAACAAGCAGCACACTCAACTTCTGTTAATTAAAGGAACAGCCCACTATTTCACATTCCCCACTAATGGTATTGAAGATAGCCATTTAAATGTCTCTCATCAGCTTTACAAGTACTAAATTTAACTCAGGAAGTTACAGCAAAGCACAGTTACAAAAATATCACAGTTTGCAATGCATTAGAAATAATCAGGAAGTAATTGTATTATTGCATGCATTTGACATGTATCCATCAATAGCTGTTTCTACCACTGAGAAATGATTTGAAAATATTTTTTAGAAATTCATTCTGATTGTTTCCGCTCTTCCAAAGATGTGAATAATGCATACAGGACAAACATACATCATACTAAGAATAAATATTTAGTTACAGATAGTTCTGCATTATGAAAAGCAGATTTGTCAGTGTTTTCCTTCACAAATGGCTGTTGAGGACATGTTTGGATTTTTGTGGCCTCAGCAGGAAATTGACACTTGGATTGTTTTCATTGCCTGAGTTCCTCCAGGGGAGAGCAGGAAATGTAACGTCAGAAATACATTTTCAGTTTCTTTATTTATCTGCTGTCCTAATACTAAAGCATATGATCAAATATTGAGTATTGTTTGTTTCGGTAGTACATTTCATGACCTTTATCATTTCCAACTGGTATTTATGGGCAAATTATTGTCTTGTAACCTCATACAAACTCATATATCTGGAAATCTCAGGCCTGAAGGGGGTCTCTTTTTTACAGCTTTGGTTAGGTAATGCATTGGGTAGTAATTAGTGTCTCTTTATAGCTTTTTTTTTTTTTTTATTAAAGTTCTGTTTTGCAAGAACAAATGAATGTTCCTTTCAGAACCACATATGCCTTTAATGACTGTTGGAATGGCTTCATGCCATTATAATTAATGATTCTTGTTTTTTGGCTCCAACATGCATTTTGTTGGGATGCATTTCTTTACCTTTTAAATTCAGCTTTCAAATGTTTTAATGATCTCTTTTTCTTAGAATGTGTTGCTCTGAATTCTACGGAAAATTCCAAGGAAATGTGGCAAGAATTTACTTTGAAGGGTGTCATGTCATGTTTTACATGATCTTTCAGATAATTCTACAGATATTTAAGAAATCAGTAAATCAATTAATAAATTGATAAATAAAATGAATTAATTTATGATCATCGATAAATTGATAAAAGAGTCTACAATTTGATAAGTACTCAATAAGGTATTGAGAGGCTGTGCTGTATCGTGAATAAGTCACGGCTGAAGGGTGTTGTTAGGCACGACGCAAAGCCTCGAGTACCGTATTGCTTTTATAAAACGGTTACCACACAATACAAATATTAAAGCCAAAAATATGTATCAATGCAACTTTCATGAAGTAAAGTTTCACTAAAAGCCTTCCTTCCGCCAGAAAAAATAGTCCCTGACCGTGATCAGCAACAGAAGTTACATTATTACGCCATTAGATGGCGGCAAAGACTGTCTTTATGAGTGTGTCAGTCAGTAGCGACGTCTTTTCTATTGAAAAGACTGAATTGTTGTGAACATGCAACAAGATGCAACTGACAAATGCCTTAACTAGCGCTGTCAGTCACGGGAAAACCCCTTAACTGTTAAAAGGACAAGATAATATATCGGACATTTAAATGTCAATATCAATTGAGAACATACAGTTTACATTGCTAAGAGTGGCTGCAAAGGGTGTTTTGTAGTGATACACAGAACTGTTGGGTGAAGCGGTCATAGTCGTGTTTTATCCTGAATAAAACACAGCTATTAACCAATCAGAATCAAGGACAGGAACTAACCGTTTTATAATCAAAAATAATTAATGGCAACATGTATAAATTGAAAATACAATATTTAATCTAGCAATTAATAACAAAATGACAAAATAGAAAATAGTTTTTTTTTTTTTTTATTATTCAAATTAAAATTTAATTTTCATTTTATCTATTGATTTTTCTATTCAATTTCAATATATACCTGGCATACACATCTGGTTGCAAGTTTTTATTAATTTAATCCTTTGTAATGACCATAAATCTCACAGTTTGATTAGTCATGTTTGATTTGTTGTTTTCCCAATACAGATTGATGGTCTAGTTCAGAAATTTCAACCCTAACCTCTTGTCCAGATAAACACCAAAAAGATAAGCACCAACTGAAAATTAAATTTGACAGTAGATTACAATAAAAGCTTTGTTATAATCCCAATAGTTAACGTGTTAATTCACTCAATGCTTTTAATTTGCTTTGTCTGAAGAGAACAGCCTAAAACTCCCTCGGTTCAATGGTACGAAAGGAGAGTAGGAGGAGTGAATAACAATGACAATCTAATTGCATTTTATTTATTTCTATGTAGTATTTTAATGCTTTAATACTTTAATACTGTTTCAGTATTTACCTAATGCGTGGTTAAAGGAGATTAGTAAATATTTTACCAAATGTGAGTCGGGTTAGTGGCCTGCTGGCTTTGCACACAGACACATCGACCTTTGAGTCTTACATAACGTCTCCAATGAAATCTATTCAGTGTAGTTTGTTTTACACTCTCTCTAGACTGTGATATTGACTATTTTCAGTTTGCTTGCTTGTTTAAAAATAGTTTATGTGTGAAAATAGTACCTTTAATGTCCAGTTTTACATTTATGAAATTTTTAGGTCTAATGTTTGCTATTAATTACAGCTCACACAGTTATATTTCACTCTTGTGCAGTTTTTGATGTACCTGTGCATGTTTTAGGTGCGATCACAGTTCAAATGTACTTTCAACACCTATCCAATCGATAAAACAAATGTATGCCAAGCATGCCTCCGGGTTTGCGAGCACAAAACTATTTCTGCAACTGCTGGCTCCTGGAACAATAGAGCTGTATTTTCTTAATTCAGAACAATTCTTCCATTGTTTCAACCTCTTTTTATCAAGTGGTTGGTCTACAGAGCCTGGTATTACTTGGTAAATTAGCAATAATCTAGCAAAGCCCTAGCAGCCATCCAGACTAACATGTCCTTGCATTGTGGCAGTGAGTCAGCACCTTCTGTAATTTGACTTTCTGTAACAATTTTATTTTATTTTTTTAAATTGGGACATATATCATAAAAAGGAAATGGTGCTCATATGATTCATTTTTTTCTCCTGACTGATGGCAAATTGGTTTCCGATTAGGTTCAAAAATCAAGCCACACATGATCCAGATTTAACCCAGACTAACCTCTTGGGTGCAGGGATGAGCCTAGGGCTGTTTTCTTCTTGAAAGAGCAACAGACATAGATTCGACTGTGGTGTCTGGATGTAGAGGTCAGCATAAGGACACTGTCCCTTATCCAAAAAGCTCTTTCACCTTTTCACATACACACGTACACCAGACGTGACACTGACGGAAAGTGGCCCGCATAACAGAAGCTGCATGTGAGATTACACTGAGCTATTTTTAACCTCATCCATCTGTGGATTTTAAAGCAAAAAATTGCAGGTAAAGTGCTTGTTTGCAACAGCGACAGAAAAGGTTGATGAAGAAACATTCTTGTCCTGATGATACATCGCTGTATGCAATTTGCAATGCACAATCAGACAGTCATTATCGTGAAAATAAACCCAGACAGAATGATTATGACCCCGACGCGAAGCAGAAAAAAACCCCTGAAGGAGCAAGTATCAAGTAATCAAGTATTCTAGAAAGCTGTGTGATGATGTATGTACGGATATATCAAATGAGCGATTCTAACATTTAGACCAAAAGCAGCAGCGTGCGATTGTAATATTTCTTTTATACAAGAGTTAAATAAATGAGAAGTTCATAATGAATAACTTGCATTTTATACACAATAAAGTTAGTAAATTTTTGCGCCACCAACAAAAGTAGTTCCGAAAGAAGCCAAAGCGGAATATACGATTAAAAGATGAGTGAATGATTCAATGACTCACTCATGAGCTGATTCATTACTGAATGAATCAGCGTTTTTGAATGAATGGGTTGAAAAAATAAACAATTATAGTGCATTAAATAACATAATTTTCATACATACTTGTACCTTTTTACAAATGCATTATGAATGCACATCTTTGATGTATCTGTATTTTTTGCTTTACTAAGTTCTTTATCAATCAGTACCAACTACCACAAAAAATGTTAGTGCAGCAAACAGTGAGAATATAGAGACTTAATGCTATTATAACTGAGAATAGATTTGTGTGGGTTCATGTGTTAAAGACGACAGGTGCAATTATAGCTAAAATTATGCTGTTGTATTGATGAACAGCACAATAGGGAACTTTACTCATGCATGCCAACAATTATCTTTATGCTTTTTGTGCATGATGTCTGTTTTAGTAATGGCTGCTTGTCGAAAAAGCAATTTTCTAGTTCTGTTGAACTGTGGTATTATTCTGCTGTACAAATTATGCTTTGTTTAGTGTTTTGCAGGCTTAAGTAGGTAGCTAAATGCATTTATTTTATTGTTTGTTAGGCCTTTAAGCGAATTATAAAGAGTTTTGCCTGTGGACTAGTTTCGTCGAAGTTTCCTTAAATCCTCTATTATGACTGTAACATTCCAACATGCATTAAACCCCACCACAGCCTCGGTAACCTCTTGAACTCTGAGGTGAAACCCTTTTGCAGGCAACATGCCATACAAGACCAAAGGATTGTGGGTAATAATCCATACAAATCAGGGCTCAGACTGGCGGTTAATACTGTACTTCTTTCATGGTGTTTTAGGAAAGGCCATTTGAACCCAGAAAGCCTTTAAGATTCAATAGAAATGACAAAACAACTCTTTTAACTTTAAAACCTGCATTTAATTAGACACACAATAAGACACATAGTATATTTAAAAATCAATTTTAAACAATTTTACTAAGTAATGTGTAGTAAAGTGTTTTGCATATAATAAAAATATTTTATGTAGTTTTTAAAAAGAATTTTTCATATATTAAATTTTTTAATATTTTTATTTTATTTTTTTAATATAATTTTAAATAGAATAACATTTTCAGTATAACCAATACAAATGTCTTTTGAGTTTTATATATATATATATATATATATATGTATATGTGTGTGTGTGTGTGTGTATATAATAAATCAAAACAAGTTATATATATATAAATATTTAAAAAGTGAATATGATATGAAAAATTATTTTTAAAAACTACAAATATGTGTGTGTGTGTGTATATATATATATATATATATATATATATATATATAAATTCAAAAAATTCAAAATTTCAAAATATTAAAATAGTATTACATATATAAAATATCTTCATAATATTTAAAAAAAAATAATAGTCATTTATTTTTTAATATTTAGATATATAATTTTTAAATATATATATATATATAATTTATATTTTGATTTATTATTATTATTATTACTATTATTATTTATGCATTATTTATATTTATTGATTATCAGAACCATTTTTTTTTTTCAGAGATGCAAAAAAAAAGCCTGATCTATTTATTTTTTATATATTTTATTCTTGATCAAAAGATTGGGTGGTTGCAGATTGATTGAAGCACATAGAATGAGAAATGTGAAAAAAGCAGTAAACCAGTATATTTTTCTCCACCTTGATAGACTCAAGTTTACATATCTAGCATTCTCCATAATCATAAATCATAATAACATAATATATCAAGAAAAGATTCCTCTAGGACTTTGGTACTGGTTCCAAAGGATTAAAGCCCCAACTTGGCTATCACCCTCAGAAAGCTACAGGGAAAAGCATGTCTGTATCCTTATTTATTTTTGTGAGGCTGATATATCGCAGTCTTTTGACTAGTGCTTGGGCTAGATTCCCAGCTGATGACTCAGTGGCTCTAGTGAATGCTGCACAGTTCCTCCACAACTATAATCACATTATTAACCACAACAAGTGTATAATGACACTGAGATGGGCATATTTGAAGGGGTCATTTTAGCAAGGTTTGAATGATCACCAGTGTGCTAGAATCCAGATATGAGTCATCCTCTACATATAATAAACCTAATATCTTGAATAAATATAAATATCCTGAATTTATGCGTATGGTCTGTTAAGATACCCAGCGGTTATGCCATGTGCCTGCAATATCCAGTCATATCTCTAGAAACAGCTTGGCTCAGAGTGCCAACCAGAAGGAGGTGTACCGTAAAACATCTAATATACGGGACCGTTTTTGGCCTCAATCAAACAACTCGGATTGCAACATGCATGTAATGTGGTTCTGCCAAGTCTTGACCTTGAATTTAATTTAACCACCCACAGTACATTGGGAAGTACATTGTGCAATTTTTGCATTCTTACTACCATTCAAAAGTTTTGAGTCTGTTTCTTATGCTCACCAAGGCTACTGCAAGGTAAAATATAATGTATTTGAACTTGGCGCTAAAGATTCAGTAGCAATAGCAAAAAGCGCTGGATATATTACCGACAATGTAAAGCTAGAAACCACAGTGTAGTTACTTTATGTGACGTGGCTGACACATGAGAAGAGTGCATTGCAAAAGCGGATGGCTGCGTATTAAAGAGTATCATGTGTTCAGGCTGGAGATGTTCAGCAAGCATGTTAAAAGATTAGCTGTGTCTGTCTGACAGCAGTGAGCTACACAAAGCAGACAAACACACTTAATAGTCATACAAGTGCAGATGGACATACTGTATTTGTCTGCTCACACAGGCAGAGATTATATGTGACATGCATGACTCTGCAAAGACGTATGTGCTCTTCCTCATGATTTGCTCTCTTCGTCTCATCGCTCAGTCATTATCCCTCTCTCAGCATGATCCTCCTCTGTATGTCTCTCTGGCATCATGTCTAATCTCTCTCTCTCTCTCTCTCTCTCTCTCTCTCTATCTCTCTCTCTCTCTGGCTCTGGCTCTAGTCCAAGTCCCAATTCAACATTCTCTCTTTGAAAATCACAAAAGATGCCTTTCAATTCAGTCAGAGAAATTATACTTTCAAATTTTGATTTGAAAAGGGGCTTACAAAAGAAATGGATGTCCAAACAAATAGTGGTCAACAAATATGGGTTTTTAATGATTGATGCTGATTTATATAATGTGATATTTAGCAAATAAGATATACACTAAATTGATGAATTGATGAAAATACATATATGTTTTTGAAATATCACATATATACACATTTTTTAAATAACACACACATATATATATATATATATATATATATATAGCCCTATATATATATATATATATATATATATATATATACTCTTTATAAAATATATGAAATATACTTTATATAAAATACATTTTTAAATGTTTAAAAGCGGAACATGTGCTCTATTAATTGACAAGGCTGTCTGTAAATTCTATAAATGATATTATACATAATGAGTATCTTCTGCCCACGCAGATACTCTTAAGATTAATCAGTCTGATCAATATATCAGCCTATCACTACAATCAGTGAGAGATCAACTGAGAAATCTGTTACATTAGATTAAAAATCACATAAGCACATAATTTCCCCATATTAAACATTTTATTCCAGTACTCATAAAAGGATATTGTGAATTTTTAGGTTACTCTAGAAATGTAATGGTAAATTGGTGGGAAAGGTGGAAATTGTGGATGTTAAAAGTGTTTATTTGTCTCCCCCTGCAGGTGAGTCAGGGGAATGTTCCTGGAGTGGAGAGCGCCTCTCTGGCCATGGACACTGAAGAGGGTGTTGAGGTGGTCTGGAACGAAGTTCTCTTCCATGACAAGAAGGTCTTTAAGACAGTGGAGGTGAGTGCTCAAACGAACCAGTTCTGAATATATTTACACTACCGTTCAAAATTTTGGGGTCGGTAAGATCTGTGTGTTGCATTTGTGTAGGACAAAATGAAGGAGATGTTTGAGAACCTGATGCAGGTGGATCATCCCTAACATCGTCAAATTTCACAAATACTGGTTGGACATTGGGGACAATCATGCTCGGGTAACAAACACACACACTGCTGGTATCACAATGGTTTCATATTGTAGTGGCGGTGTAAAATATTTAGTATCTCTTAATGGTAAAGTGCATTTTTCATCCATTTTGAATAACTTATTTGGAATCAGTCATTATTTTTGCAGTGCAGTGGCACAGAAAATACATACTTCACTTTTATGGATAATAAGGCTAGTATGTAACCTTAAAGACCATATTAAGTAAATGAAATCCATTATTTTTGCCTCAGATCCACTTTTGATAGGTTGTTACGTCATTTGTTGTCAAGAAGGCTTAAAGCATGTACATGCAGTGACAGCAGCAACAAACATGCATATTTTTCTGCTCTGTTGCTTGCGATGAACATGTTCAGATTTGGATTCCATCCACATGAACAATATAATCAATATAATCATTGCTGGAGTCTCACGCTTGATGAAGCTTTTCAAGTTTGCATTGGTAGTATGAAAACTTATAGCGAACGTGCTAGCATAAGCGAATGCTGTCTAAACAGAAAATAGATCTGAGCACATATAACTTGCAGTTCGAGTCTAAAAATTCAGATACAGAACAAAAAATTGAATACTTTTCCTACTCTTTTATGAGTACTGTGACATACTGCTTTTGGCACGTACTTTTTTTCGCCTACTATATAGTAGGGAAGTATGCGATTTCGGATGCAGCCTAAGATGATTTTTTTCTAAAAGAATTGTTCTTATTTTGGTATAAATCTGAAGTGGCCATTATATCGAAATAGCTTTTCTTTTTATATCCCTCACAGGTTGTGTTCATCACAGAGTACATGTCGTCTGGCAGCCTGAAACAGTTCCTTAAAAAGACCAAGAAAAACCACAAGACCATGAATGTCAAGGTCAGGCTTTCATAAGAATTTTTAGTTTGAGACTGATGTCTAAATATATGATGTAAATGATTATTATTGTGTGATGCTGTGATTTTGTGTTCACATGATACATTGCTGTATTCCAGGCCTGGAAACGCTGGTGTACACAGATTCTCTCTGCCCTCAGGTGACACACTTTTTCATTTGTGTTGAAGGTTGTGTAAGTTCAAACATGGAAATTTGTACATTAACAAGCATGCAACTTCTTCCACTCATCAGTTACCTGCACTCCTGTGACCCTCCCATAATTCACGGCAACCTCACATGTGACACCATCTTCATTCAGCACAACGGCCTCATTAAAATTGGATCAGGTATATTTTCCCCTGCACTCTTTTTTTTTTAATTATTTCTGAAATATCCTCATCTTACTCTAATTTTTCACTGAAAAAGTTATTTATTTACATTTATTATATTCAAAAAAATATTATCTTGAAAATATTTACTGAGCACTATTGATAATAAAATCTGTGTAATCATCATCCATTGTCCTCTTTCTAATCTGTTTTTTCCCTCTGTAGTTTGGCACAGACTCTTTGTGAATGGTAAGAGATACTTAAAACATTTCACTTAATATGTACAAACTTACCATGTTACCTACACTGAGAAAAATCTATTAACCCTGAGAAAAGCCCAGTATCATAAAGTATCAATCAGACGACAGAAGGCATGTTGTAGATTGCGTACAACAGGTGTTTGATCATGTTTATAACTTAGAAGCGAATCAAATATGATACAGTAGGCTTAATACTCTGATCATCTGTTCTTACCCAGTGTTCCCAGAAGGGGGCGTCCGTGGTAAAATACTCCAAAACCGAGATGACAAGAGGAACCTGCACTTCTTCAGTCCAGAGTACGGCTGTGAGTGTGACCACATCTTCACTTTGTTTTCTACTGGATGTTTGTGTAGACTAGACATACAGGTCTTTTTCGGTTTATATATTTTATATTTCCCTCTCTGTTCTTAGCATGTGAAGATGACTACACCATTGACATCTTTTCCTTTGGGATTTGCGCTTTGGAGGTGAGATACCAACAAAGCATGACTTGGCAGTGTTATATATTACATAGAGCTCTGTATTGCACTGAAGCGAGCCAAGTCATGCAATGATATTTAAATGTATTCCTCCAGATGGCTGTGTTGGAGATCCAGGCCAATGGGGATTCTGTCGTGTCCAAGGAGGCCATAACCAATGCGGGCCAATCCTTAGAAGACCCCCTTATGAGGGTATGTGTGCAGGCATGATGTTGTTTCGGGGTTTATGTTTAATGTGCATGATAGATGCTTTTCTAAGTAATCAGACTTATTCTTTTCATCTGGCAGATGATAAACAGGTAAAAAACACCACCACAGGCTTATATTTTAGGAGTGACATGTGTTAGATCTAGAGACTACCCTGATAACAGGCAACGTTTTCAGAACTTTGGCTAATGTTCTGGTTATGAACCAACATTCTTCCAGTAATGTTAATAAAACATTCGTTCAAAGTTATCTGGTATTTATTAATTTTCTCAAAACGTTAGCACAAAAACATTATTTATACATCGTTCACCGTTTTTTTTTTCTGAAATGTTTTACTTGGACGTTCGTCTAAAGTTTTTTAAATGTTACTACTCGTTTTAGAACGGTGAAAAAGCGTTCAAAAGTAACTTTTCCATAATGTTTGGAAAATCATAAAATGGAACGTTCGCATAACCAAAAAAAAAAAAAAAGAAAAGAGAGAGAGAGAGAGAGAGAGAAAACATTCCAAAATAATGTTTTGGCATTTTCATAACTTAACAGGAACGTTAGCAAAACATTCTTGCAACATATTTTTGTTAGCCGGGTAGAATATCATAGACACTCTTTGACTTGGGCCAGTAAGCAACCTCCTAGCAACCACCCAAGGCACCCTAGCAACTACATAGCAATGCCCTGGCAACCTACAACACTAGCAACCACCCGAGGCACCCTAGCAACTGCATAGCAACGCCCTGGCAACACACAACACTAGCAACCACCCAAGGCACCCTAGCAACTGCATAGCAACGCCCTGGCAACCCACAACACTAGCAACCACCCGAGGCACCCTAGCAACTGCATAGCAACGCCCTGGCAACATACAACACTAGCAACCACCCAAGGCACCCTAGCAACTGCATAGCAACGCCCTGGCAACCCACAACACTAGCAACCACCCGAGGCACCCTAGCAACTGCATAGCAACGCCCTGGCAACCCACAACACTAGCAACCACCTGAGGCACCCTAGCAACTGCATAGCAATGCCCTGGCAACACACAACACTAGCAACCACCCAAGGCACACTAGCAACCACCCAAGGCACCCTAGCAACTGCATAGCAACGCCCTGGCAACCCATAACACTAGCAACCACCCAAGGCACCCTAGCAACTGCATAGCAACGCCCTGGCAACCCACAACACTAGCAACCACCCAAGGCACCCTAACAATTGCATAGCAACGCCCTGGCAACCCACAACACCAGCAACCACCCAAGGCACCCTAGCAACTGCATAGCAATGCCCTGACAGCCCATAACACTAGCAACCACCCAAGGCACCCTAACAATTGCATAGCAACACACAACACTAGCAACCACTCGAGGCACCCTAGCAACTGCACAGCAACGCCCTGGCAACCCACAACACTAGCAACCACCCAAGGCACCCTAGCAACTGCATAGCAACGCCCTGGCAACCCACAACACTAGCAACCACCTGAGGCACCCTAGCAACTGCATAGCAATGCCCTGGCAACACACAACACTAGCAACCACCCAAGGCACACTAGCAACCACCCAAGGCACCCTAGAAACTGCATAGCAACGCCCTGGCAACCCATAACACTAGCAACCACCCAAGGCACCCTAGCAACTGCATAGCAACGCCCTGGCAACCCACAACACTAGCAACCACCCAAGGCACCCTAGCAACTGCATAGCAACGCCCTGGCAACCCACAACACTAGCAACCACCCAAGGCACCCTAACAATTCCATAGCAACGCCCTGGCAACCCACAACACCAGCAACCACCCAAGGCACCCTAGCAACTGCATAGCAATGCCCTGGCAACCCATAACACTAGCAACCACCCAAGGCACCCTAGCAACTGCATAGCAACACCCTGGCAACACACAACACTAGCAACCACCCAAGGCACCCTAGCAACTGCACAGCAACGCCCTGGCAACCCACAACACTAGCAACAGCATTATGGTGATGTCGTTTTCACAGCAAACACCACTCAGATTTTCTTTAGAAAATGTAAAAATATAGTCTTTCATATTAAACTTTAATTTTTTTTACTGTTACTGAATCAGCAACATTATTATCATTAACCAAAACTAAAACCATAAAAAAACATTTTCATTACTTATATATATATTTCATTGCTTAAAATAAACATGAACTGAAATAAAACAAAATATAAAAAATGTTTTTCTTCATTTTTGTTTAAAGTGAGTACTAAAGTACTGTAACTAAAACTTCATTAAAAAAAGAAAAAAAAAAAACTAATAAAAATGACAAAAAACATTCCAAAAAAATTAACTAAAAGTAAAATGAAAACAGAAAATATGAAAATAAATTCCAATTCAAAATTTTAACAAAAACTATAATAGTATATCAATGATACTAAAATAACACTGTTGCTGTCATGGGCTGCGTCAGAAATCACATACTCTCTTGAGTAGGTACTTATTTTGAATAAGCAATTACTTCACGACCGCTAAAAAACTATGTTCTATATATTATGAATGTAATCCAGATGTACTACATTCGCTATGTTGTCATTATCATGTGACCTACCAGTGTCAGTTGCGTCGTTTCACTGCTGTTCACAAATCCTCTCCCGTGGCCTCATGGGATAGTAAAGTGTCATATGCACACCGGAATTAGTAGGTCATCCGGGTGCTTTTTGCTACTCTTGAGTTATGAGTACTATGAATTCAGACATACTTCTTTTATCACATACTGTACTATATAGTAGGGAAGTATGTGATTTCGGATGCAGCCATGCTCTTTTTCTTGCTTAACAGGAGTTCACCCAGTCGTGTGTGCGCCACAACCCCAGACTCCGCCCAACGGCACATGACCTGCTGTTTCACCGCGTGCTGTTTGAAGTGCACTCGCTGAAGCTGCTCGCAGCACACTGCCTCATCAATAACCAGTGTAAGTGTGCTTGAAAATAGATGGAAAATGGGAATGTATTGATTGTAATTGCACAGAATAAATGACATTGTTTTAAACCACTGCAAAAAATGCTACCTTTTCCCTATTATTTCCCTCCTTCTCTCTCTCTTGTATTTATATATGTAAGAGGTAATTAACTGACTATACATTACAGGGCAGAAAGTTTAAAATTTTTATTAGCTTGCAGGAAATCAGTTGCTCACAGTTTAATGGTCAATGCACAAAATAATATTTGTATATTGTAATTGACCAATTATCATCACAGTATTCCATAGAGACGTGTAAATAATTTAAATATTTATGTTATGAAGGATCACCTAAATTACATACATTTAAGATTCATGGGATTGCAGGTAAAATACAAAATGGATTAAATTTATTAAAATAAAACTTTCAAAATATTGCTTTCACATTTTATCTGGGTTCAAAGACATGCTTTCAGAAAACTGTGTGGAGGAGAAGACCAAATCATTCGACCCAAATGGAGTCATGGCAGAGATTATTCACAAAGATGACCGTCCCCGCGTTCAGCTCAAGTAAGTCTCACCTTACGCTACCCCTCAAATGCTTGGGCTCAGTAAGATTGTATTATTATTTTTTTATAGAAATTAATACTTTTCTTCAGTATCGATGCATTAAATTGATCAAAAAAGACAGTTAAGACATGTATAATGTTACAAAAGATTTCTGTTTAATCCTGAAAAAAATGTATCAAGGTTTTCACAAAAATAGGAAGTGTTTTAATAATGATAATAAAGAAATTTCTCTTGAGCAGCAAATCAGCATATTAGAATGATTTCTGAAGGATCATGTGACACTAAAGACTGGAGTAATGATGCTGAAAATTCAGCTTTGATCACAGGAATAAATTACATTTTAAAATATATTCAAATAGAAAAAGAGTTATTTTAATTAAATAATATTTAAATATATAAAGTAATAATATTTAAAAATATTACTGTTTTAATGTATTTTTCATCAAATAAATGCAGCCTTGGTGACAATTAGAGATGTCAAAAACATTAAAAAATCTTACCGACCTCGAATTTTTGAATGATGGTGCAAAAGCACTATTATATATGATTTGATATATGATACGATATATATGTGACACTATATGATATATGCTTGATACATTATTTTGATTGATCTCTCCTGTCCTGCAGGTATTCTCATGTTTCTCCTCTAGAGCTGGACAAGTTTCTGGAGGATGTGAAGTAAGTGTTGCCAGATAAAAGCAATAATGTTAAAAAGTAGTCTGTGGATTATAATGAGTAAATATGTATTTTACTGCTCAGGAATGGCATTTACCCGCTGATGAACTTTGCGTCCACTCGACCCCATCCTGTACCTCGCGCCCTCTCCATGTCCCAAGAACAGGTGGAGACAGTGAAGACCCCCACGCCTGAGCCACAAGAGGGAGAAACCAGGAAGGTGTGTGTTTTTATTAAAAGACACTTATAGTTGATAGTTCAGTTCAGTCAGTTTTTTCTTATTTAATCTTGAGTTGTCATTGTTCTAGGTGGTACAGATGCATTGTAACCTGGAGTCTAATGAAGACACTACTAAAACTCATGTGAGTTTGTCACAGTTTAGTGTACACATATATAGGACACAATATTTATCTAAAGCAGAAAGATTCACCCAAGAGCAATTTCAAGTTAACCCTCGTAATGCATTAAAAAACTGTACACACCTAGTCTGTTTGGACCCTGTGGAACGTAAGCTTATAAAACAGTCATAACTTCATTTATTTTTATCAATATTTATGAGAATTTTTTTTTTAATATATCATTATATGAAATTTATAAGAACATATGACATGAGAATTACCAGTATGAACTATTGACTTCAGTGGATGTAATTAAATTAATTTGAAATGTATAACTCATGACTGCTCAAAACGGACAAAATTTATGAAAACTACACATTTTTTAGTATTACTCTGAAATGTTTTCAAACTAAATAAATTCATTGCATAACCTTTTATTTAAAAAAAAAAAAAAGTTGATAAACAGCCTGAATCTGCTTTTCATGATGCAGTGGTTCAACAGTAGGTGGCAGCAAAGTGAAATAATCTTTTTCAAACCCTCTTTCCTTTTTTCAAATTTAGACTATTTGGTCTATGAACATTTGATCTACAAACAGAAATTAATTTTATCTGTCATTTTATTTTAATTTCAGTATTATTTTGAACAAAAAAGTTACATAGTGTACCTTTTAAAATGGTTATATCTCTTAATTTTTATTAATCTGAAAAAACAAACAAAAACAAATCAGTGATGTGTATTTTGACAGTCTTAATACATTACCAAAGATTTATTTTTATACTAAAAACTATAGGTTAACATTTTTTATGTACCTCTTCTGTGTCAAAATGGACCTGAATGCATTAGGAGGGTTAAATGTCTTGATCAGTGACAATGGTGAATGGGACTGTGATTTTCGGTTTAGTATCTTGTGTCTCTGGTGATTCATCTGCTTTTGTTTTGATAGTTATAAATGATAATGCAAACTAGGATACTAGCAAACTAAAGGATACTTATGGCAACATGTGTTGTGTCTGTGGCAAATGAAACTGATATCTGCTGTTTTCACAGCTCACTCTTTTCTTGAAGATGGATGATAAACTCCATCGGCAGCTCAGCTGTGATATTATGCCAAGTAAGTGAAACCTTAAAGACATAGTTCACCCAAAAATGAAACTTCTGTCATTAATTACTCATGTCGTTTCAAACCCGTAAGACCTTCATTCATCTTTGGAACACAAATGAAGATCTTTTTGATGAAATCCCAGAGTTTTTTTTTATCTCCCATTGAAAGCAACATAATTACTAGGGCTGGGTAAAAAATATTGATTTCTCAATTTTAATCGATTCTCATGTTTACGAACCGATATCGATTCTTAAATCCCAAGAATCGATTAGTCTAGTCTGTTTTCAGTTGATGAATGAACAGAACATGTAGCGCGCCTCCCATCCAATAAATCGCAATAATCTTTGTGCTTTGTTACTTTTGATATGAAGCAAAGTCTCAGATTTCAAATGTTGTCCATCTTAGTATGAGTTTCAAAAAATAAATACCGTTTTGGCGCTGTTTAATGTGTCGTGACACTCTCCTTCGCTTTAATACCAGTTACAGCGCGAAATAAACATGAATAAACATCTGAAGGTATGTTAAAATACACAGTACAACTTACCGAAATCCGTATCATGTCTCGTGTAATCGCTTACTCAGTGTTTCAAACACGGAAAGACGTCAATAAAACAGCTTGTAAACAATGTCACGTAACGTCACATTTACCTCAGAAAAACATATTCAGTGACCATAAACTCATTAGTCAGCTAGAAAAATGAACTCTAGAGAGGAGCATTCTGATAAATATATGCACATTACATATTCATTATAATTTTTAATGTTCTTCAATATTTAATGGATGTTTGAATAAATCAGTTAAGACAGCCACGATTTAAATGTTTATATTTCAAAAAAACAAATGGGAGTAAAAATATGATTATGTTCTAAACTTTATTTATTATAAAAAACATTGAGTGTAATTTAAGTGTTTGTATATAAATAAGTTAATTTTAACCTTCAGTATTGTAGTAAAGTAGTACCAGCTGACTCCCATGTGTAGCATGTACAGCATTAGTTGAGAGATTTTTTTCCTCTAGAAAATTTGTCATGTACTGTATCTGATATACTACATCCAAAATAATGGATGGAACTCAAATCGAAATCGGAATTGAATCGAATTGCAGGCATGTGAATAGAAATGGAATCGTGAAAATTGTGTCAATACCCAGCCATAATAATTACCACATTCAAGATCAAGAAAAGTAGTAAAGACATTGTTAAAATCCATAGACAGCTACACAATTACCATTTTGATGCTTCAAAAAGTTCATAAGGAGATCGTAAAATGAAATCCATATGAATTAAACGGTTTAGTCCAAATTATCTGAAGAGACTCAATCACTTTATATGATGAACAGATTGAATTTAGGCTTTTATTCACATATAAACATTGATTAGAACATAAACAGAAGCTCAATTGAACCTGTTTGACGCACGAGAACAAACCTTTTACAGAAGCTCAAACGTGCTGTGTAACACACGAGAATGAACCTCATTAGTTCTCACACGTCATGCAAAGATGATTGAGCACAACTAATGTGTGAGTTGATGAATGTTTATATGTGAATAAAAGCCTAAATTCAATCTGTTTATCATATAATGCGATCGAGTCTATTCAGAAAATTTGGACTAAACCGCTCAATTAGTTTTACGATGTCTTTATGAACGTTTTGAAGCGTCAAAGCGATACACACATTTTTTTTTTTTCAAACTAAGTAGGCCTCGGTGTATTTTGACTGATAGAACTGGGTTTGAAACGGTGTTGTTATTGTTAACTAAAACTTTTTTATAAAGCTGAAATAAAGTAAAAATATAAACATTAGATGAAAAACTTGTGGTCATTTCAGGTGACAGTTCCAGGGATTTGGTCAATGAACTTATCCATCATTCCTTCATCAATGAGGTAAGACTAAAAACCACATATATCTGCAAGTTTCCTCAATATGTTCATCATCTCAAAGCATATCAGTATGTATTTCTTGCATGTTACATAAAATAAAAACTTGCAGAAGCTACAGCTAAACGTTCACTTCTTGTATAACTTCTTGTCCTAAGCCCACATTTTGCCATCAATTTCCACAGGAGGATGGTGACAGGATAGTGGCGTTCTTGGAGGACGCTTTGAACCGACACCGTGGGTCCGCTAGTGCCATAACAACGATATGAATGACAATGCTCTGTTGCCATGGTGACAGACATTTACATGCCAGTGGAACCTGAGAGGGAGGCCCGCCAATAGATTGGAGAAGGACAGCGAATGATCCAGTTTGTCAGTTAGTATGGATAGTTGAAATTGAGACTGTGGTCGATGGCAGAGCATGGCATATTGGTTTCTATGATAAGATGTGATTGACCAGGTTAGGGGGGCACCAGAAATGCCCATCTAAGATGATTGTGCTTACCTCCCTGAGTCTCCGTCCAGCACTTCCAGGTGTCACTGTAGGAACCGTCCTTCCCACAATCCCATGGGTGGCTTAAGGGCAATTCTGCCTCTCTTGAAGAGAACGGCGTGTGGTGTAGGAGGTGTCTGCTGTGGAGAGCTCAATAGATGATTATAAAAAAAAATCCCTTTAGAAAAAAAAAATTATTAATGTTCAAAATTGCCAATCTAATTCATTTTGCAGCTTAAACATGATTCTACGGAAAAACATACTCTACGCAGGTACGCTAGTGCGGATGCCAACACATTGGAAGTGCACAGTGTGGTTCAACATGATGTCATGAAAAAGCGGTGGTGATTTCGTACAATGTGATAAGTACTGAAACGTACAATTTTTAGAAGAAGTAAGCCAGATTGTCCACCCCTAACCTAACCGTTATTGGGGTATAAACGGATGGCATGTGTAGCCTGTTTTGGTTTCATTTTCTCTGTGTTCTGTTCCTGTTTTTGATGCTTGATTTCCTTGATATTTTTACTGCTTGTTCATTAGCTAATTATCCCACACCTGTTTCTGTTCTTCCAGTTAGCATTCTCCTTAGTTCTTGTTCAGTAATGTTTGTATCTTAGTGGTTGTTTAAAAGTGAATCTTTTTATATGACTTTCTTCTTTCAGTCAAACACAATCGGAGTTGTATTAAAAAAATATCCTGGCTCTTCCAAGCTTTATAATGTGAGTGAATAGTAGCTGAGATTTTGAAGCCCCAAAAAAGTGCATACATCCATCGTAAAAGTAATCCATACGGTTCCAGGAGGTTAATAAAGGCCTTCTGAAGCGAAGCAATGTATTTTTGTGAGAAAAATATCCATATTTATAACTATAACTATCCCTCTTGTAGCTTCTCTACAACCTGCCATTACAATGGATGGTACAAATAAGCTCAAACATATTCATACGAATTAACCACCAATTCGTCAAAACGTAAAATAGTTACGAATTGCCATAAGAGTGTTGGTCCCGTTGTACATACTTATCGTGCGTTCTTGCATTACTGTGGTATTATTAACAAACCTTACATTAGTACTCGAGGGTGTGAGAGTTAGGGGCCGTTCACATATCGCGTCTAAAAACGCGTGGAAAGCGCAGCCGCGCCGCTTTCTCCTTCTTTCCAAAGCGCTTGCGCTCCCGTGGCGTCTGTCGTTGCTATGCAAACATGAATCGCGCTCTCCATGAGGACGAGGAAGTTTCAGCAAAGGATAAATTGATTTCTAGCCCTTGCATTAGCTTTACTACTAGATATATTTATGGAGATGAGATATAAAAACCACGCTGTACAGCTATGATCAGCTGTTCGGCTGAACTTTCGATGTTTTGTCATGGAAAGGCCGAAGCTGATCGGTTGGTTCTTGTCACATGACCTGCGGTGCGCTTGCAGCATTCTGAAAAGTTGAGAATTTTTCATCTCGATGCGCCTGGAAAACGCACCGCATGCGCGTCGCTTCCATTATGAGCGCGTTTCTTTTGAAATAATGAATTTGAGCACGTAACAGACGCGATATGTGAACGGCCCCTTACGCTATCTATGCCATTAAACCATGATTTGTTGTTATTCAGGAAGCTAGCTATAAAAATCAAACGTTTAACTAACTTGCTTAACAATATTCTCTTCAAACTGATATTCTGCCTTCACGTACTATCGGAAATGTGATAATTCCCACTTCTGAACTCATGATTACGAGCTCATCGAAATGGGAGGACGTTCATGTGCAATTTTTACCTAGGAAACTCGTATTTACGATAATTTCGGAGATCACGTGAAGGCAGCATTAGTCTGCCATAAACGCCTGCTACACATAGTGACAACGCTATAAGAATGCAATGTTTGTTTGTGTTGCACTATGAATTACGTTTGAACATGTTTTTAAGCATAGCTGGAAGCATTTACATTGACTTACTTGCATAGATGATGTTACTGTCCTCCTGAGAAAATAATAAACAGCATTAATATGGCATCATTGTTCTGAAGGGTCAGCTAGGGTGTATTTTCTGTGGAGTTACCTGTAATTTTTTTAGTTTTGTCAGTTTTCTCAAAATGCTATGTATCCAAATGTACTGCTTTAACTCATGTGGTTAATGCCAATCAAATGAATATGATTGTTTATTCTCTCTGCAGTCTACACATTGCCCTGTCAGCTATCACGAGAATGTCTTAATATGCAGTTGGACTGTTTTGCAAGGAGCATATACAGGAATGTATTGCCTTATATATAGACCTTGTTGTTGTCTAATAACAATTGAAAATAATTAAAAAAACACACATTTTATACAGAATCACACATGTAAGAAACCTGATGGATCCTGGTTAGTCAACCAGCTAACCAACTGTCAGACTACATGGTTTTGGTGATGACTTTTGTGGAATGCATCAAGATGTACATTTCTGTGGGAAAAACTATGAGAAGTTCTTTGTCATGAGCATTTACTTAACTGAATAAAGACTATGAAATTAATGACTGATTGATTGATTTTCTCAATGGTCTTGACCTGTGATGTGAACCTTTATAACTACAAATGTAGCCTGCTTTATGTTCTCATAAAAATATGCCTAATAATTAAGGGGCCGTTCACACAGAACGCGTTTTTCTGTTCCAATGCGCTACTTTCCCATTGTTTTTCTATGTAAACGCGCTTGATGGACGTGCATGACCGTTACGCTCGCGTCTCGCGTCTTTTGCAGCGCCTCGCACATGAGCGCCGCGTTTTTAAGACGCCGTGTCAAGTTAAAAGAATTTCAACTTTTGCACGCAGCGCCGCTCATCAATGTCAGTTCCAAAACAGTGGACCAATCAGAAGAACTCGGAGGCGGGGCAAGCGTTGCGAGCTTCTGTTTACAGTAGCAAGTTGGCATGACAACTGTTTTATTTGACGGAAACATGGCGGAGGAGGCGCTCATTATTATCTTATTTTCTTTTTTTCCATGTCAAAACTCGTTTCTATCAATTCTGCTGTTTGCCTATTTCTATTATTTCCGTTATTGTCGTTATTGCATCACGCCTCAAAAGCGCGTCTCGCGTTTTTAGACGCAAAGACGCGTTCTGTGTGAACGGCCCCTAATACTCTGCTTCTCTGCAAATATTTAATTAACATAATATTAATTTCTTGCTAGAATTTACATCAGAAGTGGAAAAAGGTCAAAAATGTACGCTACATTTACACAAACTGACCAGAAACCGTAACTTTCCGACGCCATCTTTCTTTTTCTAGATCAACTGTCACAGAATGGAAAGCAGAGGATTGTGGGATATCAAATGCAGCGAAGGATACATCTATCCCGCCTTCAAAAATCGATCAGATGAAGGTATTTCAGGAGACAGGAAGTGAAGCTAACATTGGATTTGGACGTGCCTCGATGCCTTCCTACCTTGGAATGGCAGCATTTTAAAGTTTTCGGATGCAACCATGGTCAAGATGACTTCAAACTGAGCATCAGAATTAAGAAGAAAGGTGATTTAAGTGACTTTGAATGTGGCATGGTTGTTGATGCCAGACGTGCTGGTCTGAGTGTTTCAGAAACTGCTGATCTACTGGGCGTTTCACGCACAACCATCTCTAGGGTTTACAGAGAATGGTTTGAAGAAGAGAAAATATCCAGTGAGTGGCACTTCTGTGGGTGAAAATGCCTTGTTGATGACAGAGGTCAGAGGAGAATGACCAGACTGGTTTGAGCTGATAGAAAGGCAACAGCAACTCAAATAAACACCAAGGTCTGCAGAAGAGCATCTCTGAACACACAACACGTCCTTAGAGCAGATGAGCTACAGCAGCACCGTCCACTCCTGGAAACTGAGGCTACAATTCACATGGGCTCACCAAAATTAGACAATACAAGATTGGAAAAACGTCTGATGAGTCTGATTTCAGCTGCGTCATTCAGATGGTAGGGTCAGGATTTGGTGTAAACAACCTGAAAGCATAGATCCTTCTTGCCTCTTATCAACAGTTCAGTCTGCTGGTGGTGTAATGGTGTGAGGGATGTTTTCTTGGCACACTTTGTGCCCCTTAGTATCAATCGAGCATCGTTTAAACACCACGGTCTACCTGAGTATTGTTGCTGACCATCCATCCCTTAATGAGCACAGTGTACA
Source organism: Ctenopharyngodon idella (assembly GCF_019924925.1). Taxonomy (NCBI): domain Eukaryota; kingdom Metazoa; phylum Chordata; class Actinopteri; order Cypriniformes; family Xenocyprididae; genus Ctenopharyngodon; species Ctenopharyngodon idella. The sequence goes on from NC_067242.1 coordinate 9,747,143, forward strand.
CATCTTCTGATGGATACTTCCAGCAGGATAATGCAGCATGTCACAAAGCTCAAATCATCTCAAACTGGTTTCTTGAACATGACAGTGAGTTCACTATACTCAAATTGCCTCCACCCTTTTTTTTTTTTTTTTTTGAGTCAGTGACTTTTTCAGCACTATTCTTTTTTCTTGGTACTGTTAGATAAAAAGTTTTCAAAAGTTTGTTTTTTTGTCTTTTTATCTCCTAATCTAATCCACTGAAATGTGATTTCTCTAAACCTTCTGCTTCCCCACTGTGTGTTATTGTCCGGTTTCACTTCCTGTCTCGCAGCACCTGCAGTTGATCCCCGCAGTTTCTTGAAGAAGGTTTTTGTACGGCTCTTTATCACTGTGTGTATCTATAACCACCTAAGTCACCGAAGCAATAATAATCTCCTGTATCTTCAGCTTGGACTCCACTGATGGTCAGCTGGAAATTTTTACCGGATCCCCTTCCACTAAATCGAGATGGGGTAGAGGAATATCGGACATCTCCTCCATAGATGAGGGGTTTAGGAGCTTCTCCCGATTTCTTGAGGTACCAGCTGAGACAATATTTACTATTACACCATTTACCAACATCAAGACTGGTTTGACACATGATTGTAAATGACTGTCCTGGTTGAAGAGTCTTCTCTGAAGGGGTTTGAGTCGCTTGCACTTCACTGGAAACTGTTAACGATAATACAGTTATTAAGACGTTCAAAATGTACAAAATATAAAAATATAACAAGGAAAAGTGGAGTTAATCTATTAAGAGAGATGAAAGTTACCTAAAGTCGGTGACCACAGAAGGATGATGAGAAAAATGAAAAGTGCCATTTTTGTTGTTGTTTTATGAGTAAAGCAGGTAATGGTTAAGAGGTTAAAGTCACAGGATTATATACTGCTCCACTGAAATGACAATGCAAATTATGTTGTTAAATGATTTTTTTTCCCTCAGAATTGTGAGATATAAACTCACAATTGCGAGAAAAATATATTTTTATAGTTTATATCTTACAAAAATACAAAAAAAGGGTCAGAATTGCAAGAGAAAAAGTCGCAATTACATTTTTAGTTTTTTATTCAGTGGCGGAAACAAGCTTCCATAACTAGTGCAACAGTATTGACCTAAAAAAAAAAATATATATATATATAAAAATAGCTTCTTTAGTATTTCTATATAAAATTAAACAAGTAATTCAAGTTGTATCATACAAGCATTATAAATTTATCTAATTTCATGTGTAACAGTTTTCTGTTAGTATACAACGAATTTAAATGTCATAGTTTGATCATGCAGTCAAACATGGGTCACATTTAAAAAACATATTTTATAAAACATGGATTTATAAGAATATATGACAAAATGACAAATGAGAAAATATAATATGTAGTTTTATTAATTGTTGTTGCTGTTTAGTAATCTACTTTTTTACAGTGATACTAATAATTATTGTAGTATGTATGTACAATTTTAATGTAAGAATATTTTATGTAATATATAATATTTTATAAGGCAAGCAAGTCAGTATTTAGCATGACTGTTAAATAGATTTTGTTTTATTTGTTTTAAATAAGTAAAAATGGTGTTGTGCGTAATGGTGTTTATTTCTTCGGAAAGTAAGTCTATTTTTAGTATTTAAAAGATGTAAGTGTGAATGAAGAGATTAAAAAAACTATTTTCATTTATACAGTTGAGGAACAGCTCAGTCAAAAAGTATTAAAAATCATAATAGCACTCAAAACATATACTACACTGTAAAAAATTATTTTCATGATTTATCACATTTGTTTCTTTTGTCAAATCAACTTAAATAATTAATGTGGTGCAGATAACATAATATTTTGAGTTTCTGTTGATTAAACCAATCGCCTTCATTGTATTAACTCAAATTTTTAATTTTAAAGTGAACTCAAATTTAAGGCAACCAGGTAACTTACTTTTTTAAGTTAAACCAACAATTCTTTTTTTCAGTGTACCATCTCTCAATGATCTGTAATTTGAATGAGATTCACTAACGAAGATAATCTAGATCTGATCTCAGCTTCACTAGCACATTGAATAAATAAATGTCTAAAACAAACTGTAAATTGTACTATAATAGTACTGTAGTCAGCGTGTTATTGTGCAGATTCACTTCCTCCCCATCAGCACCTGCGGTGTGTATCGGCGTGAAACAGACTGAGGGAGGTTTTTGTACGACTCTTTATCACTGTGTGTACACATACTTGTTGTTAATCTTGTGTCGGGTCATACAGTAATATTGTCCTTCGTCTTCTTTCTGGACTCCACTGATAGTCAGATTGAAGTCAGTGTGAGCGCCATTGCCGCTGAATCTAGATGGGACATTTGTGTGACGTTCGCGTATGAAATAAATGAGGAGTTTGGGAGCATGTCCAGGTTTGTGCTGGTACCAGGACACACAGTTCCTCCAGAGACTACAGTCAGCAACAGGTGAGTCGGTTTTGCAGTTTATTTTGACCGTTTCATCATGTTGAGAGGTTTGGACTTGAGGAGTTTGAGTAACTGTCACTTGTCCATTTGAGCCTGTAAAAGATTAATGGTTAGAAATCTCTTCAGCATATGTCTAAATATATAAAACATTCTTTATTTGACCTACCTTGAACACCAATGATCAACATGCAGATGGAAATGATGACAAACATAGTTGTTGTCTGCTGTACTGTCATTAAGAGTACATTAAACACTAAACTGACAAGGTTATAAAGACAAGTAAAGCACTGAGACGTAGATCTGTCAATGCAAATGATCTTGTCAGTGTAAATACTTTGCTTACATTGGGTGGTGTGGATGCATTTCCATGTGGATAAAGTTCAGTGTAAAGTTTAGTGTCTCGCAAAGGTCACGTGCAAGAGAAAAAGTAAATTTCATGTGTAAAGAGGAGCTACCTTGTCTGACTATTTTGTTGGTGTTAGTCACCTACCTAATTTACTTTATTTAGTTTAGATTTAGGGTACATCTACACGACAACGATGTACTAAAAACTGATTTTTTTTTCTTTGTACAGATGACAACGTTATCAAAACTATCCCCGTTCACACGGATCCGCGAAAATGACTAAAAATGCTGTATTACGCATGCCGGACAAGTAGTTGGCGATGCCACTTTGTAAAGCAAGACTACGCGCCTGCGCATACGCATTCTTTTACAGCGCACTCGCCTCACGCATGCCTAGCCACCTTATTTTCACAGTTTACTGCACTTTGATATTCTTCTCGTTATTTCCTTATAGCGGATAATAAATCACATTCATAGAAAACACGTTAAAAAATAAGGTGGACAGACTAAACATGTAATACGTATGTGCATGACGTCACCGTTTTCACTGATTCGCGTTTTCGCGTTTCAAAAGCGTGCACTTTGAACCCGTTTTCAAAACCATTGTCGTGTAAATGAACGGCCGAAACGCATAAAAAGTTTTCCGTATTTAGTTGAAAACGGTGTCATGTAAACAGCTTAGTCGGTGCACATTAATAAATATTTGTATGTCAGATTAAAGTAATGTTAAATTTTAGTCTGTGTTTTGTAATCAGGTTGATTAAATATTTCTGAATTGTGGAAAATGAGTTGATTTAGATGCTACCACATGAAGCACATTTTTAGGTTCTGACAAAATAAATAAATAAGAACAATTAACGTGTAGGTACCTAAAAAATAAATGTTTAATTATAATGAAATGCTGACAAAGTATTTTAATACTAAAGATATTTTGAATAGATGCCACTGTTTTAATAGCCTATACTATTAATATATATGAGAAAAAAAATGTATTAACATTATTTAATTAATTGATCACAATTATTTATGTTATTGAGTTACAATATTAAGTTACAGATGAGCATCTGTTGAACTATTTACCATATATTTAACTTAATGTTAAACTACTAAATATAATTCTGCAATTTAGGGTACATTTCTTGTCCACTGATGATAATTATTTGTATTTTTTAAAACAATAAAATATATATATATATATATATATATATATTAAATTCTTCAGAAATATCATATTTTACTCCTTTAAGGGAAAGCATATTATAATCTGACAAAAATATTTTGTGCTCTCATGTTGTTCCTTTAAATTACAGATTTTGCAGTGTCTGTTTTTGAATTACAAAAAAAAAAGAAGAATAAAATAAAATGATACAAATCAAAATGATCTATATTCCATGTATTTATAAGGTCTACTTTAGAAAAATATTTTTTTACTTAAACTTAAGAAAATATTTTATATAGCTCATGTCCACAAAAGCTCTGAACAAACAACCCCCTGCAACTAAAAAATGTTACTTATGAACTATTTTTTACGTTTTAAGTTATTTATTATTATTAATACAATATATAATAATTAATATTAATAATAATATATTTTAGTATTTAATAATTGTATTAAATATTTTATTATCATTTAATAATTTATTATTATATATATTTTTACATTTTAATTATGCTCCTTCTCATATCCTTCAGGTTATTAATATTTATTATATTTTATATCCACACAGGTTGGAGGTTTGCATAACAATTTTTTCAAAAAAGTTCTGATTGGCTGTCAATATTTTTATCCTTCATCAGCTGGAAAAAAAATCATTCTGAAAGTGATTCCAACAATATTTTTCCTTTGTGCCTTTATCGTATAGTTGTGGTGTGGACTCTTATATTTTAGAACTATATCTTTATCGTTATACTTATTATCCATAGTGTGAATGGGCGTTTACACATGATGGGCTCACATGAAGCCAGGCAATCCTGATGCTTCCCAGTAGGTCCTGCTCTCTCCTGGGAATGAAGCCATATCTGAGTCCCCTATGACAGGTAGGAGTCGCATGCCTCATTTATTTATGAATCTAAAATCGAGCTCCCTTTGGGGCAGTGAACATCTGGCACCGGTGTTGTTCTATTCTGGGAGTAACAGAATCACTCCACCCTGCTCATGCAAATATGACTTTCACTTCTCATTTTTACACTAACAGGTTCATTGGTTAAAATGCTTTGGACTGAAACAGTTATGATAGTTATATGTTTTTATTCATTTTTTACTTTAAGGCTGTATTTATTTGTTGAAAAACACAGTAAAACAGTAATATTGTGAAATTTTATTACAATTTAACTGTTTTTTCTATTTGAATGTTTTAAAATATAATTTATTCCTGTGATGCAAAACTGAATTTTCAGCATCATTGCTCCAGTCTTCAGTGTCACATGATTTTTCCTCTTTCGAGGAAAAAAAAAAAAGAAAAAGAAAAGGAAAGCAAGTAATACTTTAAACAAAAATATTTATTTTAACATTAATACTTAAACAAGGATGCATAAAATTGATCAAAAGTGACAGTAAAGACATTTGTAATGTTACAAAAGATTTCTATTTAATAAATGCTGTTCTTTTGAACTTTCTATTAATCAGAGAATCCTGGAAAAAATGTATCACCGTTTTCACAAAAATATTAAGGAGCAAAAATTGTTTTCAACATTGATAATAATAAGAACTATTATCAATAACTGAGCACCAATAATAGTTAATAATTGAGCAGCAAATCAGCATATTAGAATGATTATTAAGGATCATGTGACACTGAAGACTGGAGTAATGATTCTGAAAATTCAGCTTTGAATCACAGAAATAAATTACATTTTAAAATATATTCAAATAGGAAATAGTTATTTAAAAATGTAATAATATTTCACAATATTTCTGTATTTTTGATCAAATAAATGCAGCCTTGGTGAGCAGAAGAGACTTCTTTTATAAACATTAAAAATCTTATTTCAAACTTTTGACTGCCATTGTATAATTTATTATTATTATTTTTTTTTTGTCAATTGTTTGTGTTTAAAAATGCCAGGTTCATTGTGACAACATGCCCCAGTAGCAATCAATGACATGTAATGGTGTTGTGAATTAAGACTCACAAAACACGTTCACATCATTTTTGCTGGGATTCACCAGTGTTAGGTAAGTTACTCTAAAAAATTAATTACAAGCTACTCATTACTTCTTCAACAGTGTAATTACATTACTGTACTAATTACTCTCTCTCTCAAAAGTATTGCATTACATATTACTATTACTTTCTGAATCCTATATCAACCTCGACCAGTGGAACAATACAAGGATAGACATGAAACCGCTCCTTGTCACAGTTCCCGTCTGTCCCAGGACTCCATCTCCCATCATCCTCCCTGTTCCACACCTGCACTCACTTCCTCGTCAACTCCCCATCATCACGGATTACCTGCACCTGCTCTTGATCATCTGCACTCCCTTTATATGGACTCACTTCCCAGCACTCCTTTGTTTGCTTTATGTTTGGTTGTTCTGTTCCCTTGCTAAATAAACCCATCATTGCTGAAGTCCGATTCTGCATCCTCTCTGCTTGCAACCGAACTGTAACACTCCTTTAATCCACTATTGTTTTAAATAGAATTGTTCTATATACAGTATTTAATGCAATTACACCAGAAGTAACTGTAATTAAATTACAGAAGAATTAAGAGTAATCCATTACTTCACTTTTTCAAGGGAACAGTAATTAAATTACTGTAATGTAATGCATTACACCCAACACTGGATTCACCCATGAAGGATCCAACTCATGTACTGCCACTAGAGGGCTGTAGAATACAGAATTCCACAGCTTCCGTCTCCATGGCAACCACACCCTTGACATCATTCTGTGATGGAAACATTTGTGTGTGTTTTTACTGATGTTCTTATTTGTGGTCTTAATGGATGTATTTGTCTTTGGGATTTTAGTCTTTTCTGTCTTCTGTTTGCTTGATTTTCTTTGTCACTTAATTAGTATGCAATCAGACAGACACAAAACTGCTCCAAAACGTTTCTCCGCTTTCACCCACTTTTCTTCTTAAAGGATTAGTCCACTTTTAAATTAAAATTTCCTGATAATTTACTCACTCCCAAGTCATCTAAGATGTCCATGTCCTTCTTTCTTCAGTCGAAAAGTAATGAAGGTTTTTGAGGAAAACATTCCAGGACTTTTCTCCATATAGTGGACTTCAATGGTCTCCAAACGGTTGAAGGTCAAAATTACAGTTTCAGTGCAGCTTCAAAGGGCTTTAAACGATACTAGACGAGGAATAAGGGTCTTATCTAGCGAAACGATCGGTCATTTTCTAAAAAAAAAAATTAAATGTTTGCGCTTTATATAAACAAATGATCGCCTTCGAGTGGTTCCGCCAAAAGCGCACCGTATTCTTCAAAAAGCTTACGCTAAATGTCCTACACCTTCCCTATTCAACTTACGGAAAAAACGGAACTGGCGCCGCGTTAGTTCCGTAAGTTGAATAGGGAAGGTGGAGGACATACATCGTAGCTTTTTGAAGAATACGGTAGTGCGGTTTTGGCGGAACCACTTGAAGGCGATCATTTGTTTATATAAAGCGCATACATTTAAAAATTTTTAGAAAATGACCGATCGTTTCGCTAGATAAGACCTTTATTCCTCGTCTGGTATCGTTTAAAGCCCCTTGAAGCTGCACTGAAACTATAAACCGTTTGGAGACCATTAAAGTCCATTATAAGGAGAATAATCCTGGAATGTTTTCCTCAAAAACCTTCATTTCTTTTCGACTGAAGAAAGAAATACATAAATATCTTGGATGACATGGGGGTGAGTAAATTATCATGAAATTTTAATTGGAAAGCGAACTAATCCTTTAACTCTAGTAAAGAATCCTTCCATCAAGCAATATTGAAAGTAAAATGGCAAAGCAAAATATTTTAATATATTTCATAGTGTAAAAAAAAAAATCAGGCTGACTACACTCGTTTTTGCATGTTTCTCCAAGTTCTAGTTTTTCTTTTTTTTTACCTCCTACAAGTTCAGTTGTTTTCTAACTTCTCTTATTGCCTGTATTACCACTAGGTGGCCTCAGTAAACTTCCAAGAGTGATGTAAAATGTCTTAAAACTATCAATATCATTATCGATATATACAATACAAAATAATAAGAATAGGTACATAATTGAATAAGTACATTATAAGATTTTTGTATAAGAAATGTTATATACACAACACAACTTTCAACATTGACATATTAGAATGATTTCTGGACACACACACACACATATATATATATATATGTCTGTATATGTGCGTATATGTGTGTGTGTTTAAACATATATTCACACACATTTTCCCTGTATATTATACTCTTCGTTTTGTTTCCTGTATTTTAAAACATTATAGGCTAACTGAGAAGAGTGAGCAGAACGTTATGAAGAATATCTACTGTAAGAAATTCTGCATCTGGAGAGCTGCTGCATCACAGCTTTATTGGGTATCTATTTTGTTTTCTTTCCTTGAAATATTAATAGATAATTATTTGATTGTATTGAGCCTTAGATTCTCTTAATAAAGCACTTCAAAACAAGCACCTTTTGTTATAATTTCAGCAGAAGTACAAGAGGAAAATCAGAGTCTGTACAGGCGGCCTTCGAAAATCGACTTTGACAAAGAGAGACCTTGGAGTTATAAAGGTTGAGAGCCACTGATCTAGAGCAATCTAAACTGCCACAGCTTCAGGCTACATTGGCCAGCATGTAATAATTTAATTTTCCAAGCAAAACAGCCTTTGGGCTGAACGTCATTTCAATATTCATTGTACAGGTACAACAAGATCAGTTAAAGTTACTGGATGTTCTCTTCCAGTTACAAACAAATCTCCTTTCAGGCAACAGTGATGAACTGTGATAGCGACAATTGCTTTTCCTTCCTTTCCTATTTAACATTTTTTCATACATGTCATTTCAAAAATTACATTGTCATGCATAATTTGATGTTTAATTCAGAGCTGCTTGTCTGGAGCTTTAGGCTACTTCAGCTGGAATGGTGTCTTTTGTTTATTTCTTCTATTTCTTCAAATGGCACATACTAAAATAGCTGGTAGACAATAATATTATTCTTGGAAATAAAAAGAAAATGAAATTTCACCTGTTTATTATGTTCTCAAACTCATTTAAGAAGCTTCCTGGAGACAAAACAACAGAACTGTGTAGATTTGAAAGCCTTAAATGTTCCCAGAGTGCAAAATCAATGAACACATCTAAAAGCATTTACCTTAGACCTTATGCATAATGTCTGAAACAAACATTCAAATAATGTGCACCATTCTGCATTAATGTCAGCTTTAGCTGTGGCCAAATCTGCCGTCGCAATGTCTCAACCCGCGTGAAGGCAAATTCACAGGCTCCTTGAAATGGTTTTAAAATGCCAGCGCAGGCATTAAGGCACTTCAATTCGTACAGAAGAGCTGCTTTACTGTCATCAGAATCCTGAGAGAGCAGTTTGAGAGGTGGAGATAAGGCAGGATACTGTACACAGGCCACATAAAACCTCGCTCCTCACCTCTCCTTTATGGCAAGTGTAAATCCTGATTGCCTGCAGCACACTTCCCTTATTCATCCTCAAAGTGTTATATATGAAGATTTTATACTAGATGTTTGTCTGACATTACCTTAATAATATAATTTTAATATTAAGATGTCTCAGATTTCTAATATGTTTGTTACACAGCTCTCTGGAATACTTGATTTTGATCCATTTTGATTTTGACGCCATTCAGTGGTCTAATATTAAAGGTGCAGTAAGCAATTTCTGAGAAACGCTGTTGATATTTGAAATCAAAACAAACACGCCAATACCCATAAAGGATCACACCGCTATCTTGATAGCCCCGCCCCCAAATTCACAAACACACTATGCAACACAGGCACCTCCCCCCCCTAATAAGAGTATATGCCCCTACTGCTGATTGGCTAGAAGTGTTTTGGTGCTCGGTTGAGAAACGAGCGTTTCTCAGAAATCGCTTCCTGCATTTTTAAACTGTCCTGATACTGTGTACATGCTCTTTCTCGTTTCATGCAAATGTAACTGGCGCCATCTTGTGTCTTCTTAGTTATGAATTATAGTGAAAATTACTTCAGAGAACTTCAGTATTAATATTACTGTATATTGTTGCAGTGTTAGTGTTATTGCCCATTGTTTTGTACATTTGTAACTGACTATTTTTTTCTTAGCAGACTCTTAGCTTACAGGTAAAAACATATAAGAATATTTAAATTCAAATCAATATTTCATGTCCACGTATTAATTTATTTGGTGAGTAGTCGTGTAATAGGCTAAATAATGTACAGTCAGCAGGGGCCATTCACACAGAATTCATTTAAACATGCTGAATGAAAAAAAACCCCACAAGGTCTGGAGTTGGACATCTCGAGCACTGCATTGCTAAGGTGCGGTCACATTAGCCAAATTTTGTAGGCAAAAAGGTCTATTAAGGCCGAAGTATTTGCGTGACGCTAATTTTGTCATCAGAATAGTACGCACCTACTAATGCTGCATTCCAGACAGATCGGATTTTGGATTTTCCCCACCTCCTTCTAGGAAATAATGACTGAAACGCCACTCAAAGTCGGATATTCGTCGTGTGAACTTGGGATACATCGACCAACCCCGACCTCAGTGAGACACGTCATTTGACGTCATTTCCAAGATGTCCGCGCGTCCTGCTTCCAATGAATATGAGCGTAAAAACAAACTTTTAACATTAGACATTAAGTTAATGTAATCTTACGTTCGTGTTTTGCCTTTCGTCAGCGGTTTTCAATTGTTTTTTTTAATTGACACAAAAAGACAATATACTCTAATGGGGTCATGGCGACATCATGTGGTCAACATGTGACCTCGGTGCGTTCCAGTACTGTGACTGGAACGCACCGAGGTCTGAAGTAGGACATTTAATTTGGGATATTCCCACGTCCGGCCTATAGTCTGGAACGCAGCATAACCGCCAAATTTTTGTAACCGTGTGCATTTAATTTTTTTTGCAGTATTTACTTTATCCACAAGGTGGCAGCCGTGCCCTAGGGGCGCTGCCAAGATGCTTTTTGGCTTCAAAAATGCTCTTCAGAAATATATGGGTGACGTCATGGACACTACGTCCATATTTTTTTTACAGTCTATGGTTGTAACCCATATAGGTATTGCAATAGTCGCGATTTGTGTTGAAAGCCTGTGTACGCGTACGAGTCAAGTGAAGTATACTTTCTCTTTTAGTTTAACAATGTATGAAGCACTGCTCACAGAAATCCCATTCAAACCAAGCAGATTTCCGTTGGTCAAAACCCCACATTTGTGTGACCAATAATTTGCCCTCAAGTGAAATTTCCGATTTGAAATGGCTTAATCTTGACCATGAAAATTCTGCGAACAACAGTAAATGTTACTGCACCTTTAAGAACGCTGTGTCATGCGCGAGACACGAGCACAGTCAACATAACACATCCATCCAGCGCATGCTTAAGCAGCGACGCGTTCTATGTGAGCGGCCTCTCAGACTGTCTATCGAATAATAACCTACTTTTTCCCTCTCATTGAATATCCTGTTGTTTCACTCAGAAGTGCGATCGCGTTACGGAAGTAAAATGGTTTGAGAATGACTTTGGAGGGGAGGGTTGAACCGCTAAGTGAGACTTGTACCTACAGCTCTTGGAAAATTGCCGTTTTGAACATTTTATTCCGGCGCTCAAAAACTCAAGCCACCAATTTATTGACTATAGAGAGCTTTTTGATTTTCAGGGAAGACGGGTCAGCTGTGAAATAGACTTGCTGATAAAACCCTCTCCTTTAGAAATATCCCACCGGGTCATTTCAGAACTTGTTTAACCTAAAACTGAATAAATAGTCTGTTTATATGGCAAAATGTCAGATCAGATAATTGAAAATCGTTTTGGATATTACAGTCTCAATCTCAAACTCTTTTTTTATTAACCAGAAGATGGCAAAGGTGAGCTGGCAGGCATGTGTATGAGTATGAGCATATTGCATGCCTTCTTTTCTCCCATCTCTGTTTAATTAGTGATCACTTGAATTCCTTAACAGTCATAACATCAACTAAAAACACCTGTTCTGCCTGGAGAAGTTTGAATCAAAGCCCTAAGCCTATTAAACTTTACTCAAAGTATAGCCTACTTCAGCCCAATTTTTGTCTGTGTGTGTACAACAGCACATGTGCGAGTGACTTGAGCGCTTGAAAACAAAGTCCACTAGATAGTGTGCACATGCCGAACACATCTTTCCATTCTTACGGCCAATGGAGTATACTTTAAAAGGCTTACGCTCTTGACTGCCTTAAAAACCACCCAGAACACCCTAGCAACCGTATAGTTTTGAGTGGTTGTTAGTATGTTGCTAGGGTATTCTTATTGGTTGTTAGTGTGTTGCTAGGTGGTTGCTAGGGTATTCTGAGTGGTTGTTAGCGTGTTGCCAGTAGGTTGCTAGGTTTAAAATAGATAGATTGATTGATAGCACTATTTTTGCTACAGACATGAATGATACCTCAAATTGTGCAGTTTGTGTAGGAGAGGTGTGTCGTTACTGACCCAGAACACCTTAGCAACAACCTAGCAACCACCCAGAACACCCTAGCAACCGTATAGTTTTGAGGTTTTTTTTTTTTTTGTGTTGGTTGCTAGGGAATTCTCATTGGTTGTTAGTGTGTTGCTAGGTGGTTGCTAGAGAATTCTGAGAGGTTGTTAGTGTGTTGCCAGTAAGTTGCTAGGTTGTTTTAAATAGATAGAGAGAGAGAGACATATGGATGGATGGATAGAGTCATTTTTCCTACAGACATGAATGATACCTCAAATTGTGCAGTTTGTTGAGGATAGGTGTGTTGTTACTGATCCAGAACACCTTAGCAACAACCTAGCAACCACCCAGAACACCTTAGCAACAACCTAGGAACCACCCAGAACACCCTAGCAACCGTATAGAAAACTCCCTGGTAGAGCTGCACGATTTTGGATAAATTGAGAATCACAATTCTCCCACGATTCTGAACAAATAAACAAAATAACAGGTAATTTCCTAGAGATTCTAACAAAATGTTAATTGTTGCAGTCTATTTAATGTTTAATTAATTTGAATGAATTATTTTTTAAAAATCGGTTTGAATGAATCATTCAATGACTCATAAAGACTTCGCTTGTTTCATTCTTGGATGAATCAGTGGTTCTGAACGAATCTCTTGAATGATCGATTCGATGACAAATACATTTTTCAACGGTCACTTGTCGCCACCTAGTGGTGTAATTATGTAATTGATACAATCATTATTTGAAGTGCCAAGTTACTTTCAAAAGGTGATTTACTCTATTTTGATCGGTTCTTTAGACATCAGTGTTTATATCGGAACTATAAACTTTTATCTTAGCTCTTCTGTGATAATTGGAATATTTATAACACAGAAATAATACTGTTGTGAAGATCGTGTGGGTGTTGTAATAAAGATCGTGATCTTTTAGTGATTGATCATGCAGCTCTACTCCCTGCAATCACACAACACCTTAAAATCATGGTGCACGACTTTTGCATCGGCAAAACTCACTTTTTTCCTAAGAAAATGTACAAATCTCATTATGTTGGTGATTTACAGGTGTGTAATTTTTAATTTAGACATTTTTGTTCTGATTTAGCTGATGAAATAGTTAATTCTTCAGTATGAGACAGTAAGAAATAAGTGTAATCAAGACTCATACTAATGATCATAATTATTCTATATGAAAATGACATAGAGAGCATTATTTAATTATGCAAATTGTCTGTTTTATTGATTTGTTCCCTGTTTTTATGATACATCTATAGAGATAGTTCTCTAAAACTGTGAAAATGGCCAGGAGTGGTTGAAATTAGTTGATGCGACAGAAATAAATCCAAAAAATACATAAAAAAATGTCAACATCTCTGTTTAACAGTATGCAGAGAAAGACAATAGAACACAAATTTGCTACGCAGAGCGATTCTTATGTGTGTCTGTGATTAGTTGGAGCGGGTACATTTTCTGAGACACAAACAGCCAATTACCACTTCATTGAGATGTATAAATGTTCATCATGCAATGCCTTCATTTAAATAGAAGTTAAACGAAGATTTAGGCGTTCTTATAACAGACAAGCACACATTTGAATGGCAGTGCCGTGAATGATGTACTTAATTAAGATGTTCATTAATGAGTCAATAATGAGCACTCTTTCAGAGTATGTCAGAAGACACCCAGCGGGCAAATAAGAATCTGTTCATTAAGTACCGTGGTTTTATATGACGGAGAGTTTCTCTTGATGTTAAAATAATCAATTTGAAAGCGTGCTGATTTGAAATTAGGTGGCGAAATTGTTCGTTGAGAACTTTGAACTTTTAAATGGCCATTTTGTGACTGAAGGAAACCGTCATCATTGCTAATGTTGCATAGTACAAGTCTTGGTTCTAAATAATGCAATGTAATTGTGTTAATATTTCAGAATATGGCTTGTACCAGTGATTATTGTAATGCTCAATGAAGAAGTCGTATGAAATGCTAATTCTTATTATGCATAATACCGCTAAAGCTTTGGGTTAATGCTTTGAATAACACAGAACCTCCTGAGTCTCACTGCAACACTTTACATAAGACCTAAATTAACACCTACCTACATGAATAATGGCAGAGAGGGAAAGTAGGTGAGACCGAGCCAATGAAATTTGGGTTGTAGGGTGCCTGGAGTGTGCTGTAATTTAATAATCATTTTATGACTTTTATGATATTAAATTGTTGATCAAAGCCACAGGAATTTCCAAAATGTGTGAGTTGGAATATTTATGAGGACAAACTCTTATATAAAACTTTTTTTTTTTTTTTTTAACATTTTCTGAAAAGAAAAAGGGGGTCACCATTGCCTTGTGAAACTTGTGTGTTAGGCGGTTGCTAGGGTACTCTGAGTGGTTGTTAGTGTGTTGCTAGGTGGTTGCTAGGGTGTTCTATGTTGTTATTGTGTTGCTAGGCAATTGCAAAGGTTTTCTCAGTGTTGTTAATGTGTTGGTAGGTAGTTGCTGGAGTGTTTTGAGTGGTTCCTAATAGAGTGCAACAGTTCCTGCCCCCTTTTTCAGCAGCGCTGGTTCCGGAAGTATTTTTTTCATTCCATTTTAAAATAGTCTTTGTTGAAGAGTTATAAGCCACAAACCAAGCCAAACAGCTGTGAGGTCAACCACAGCACTACAAAGTTTGATTTAAAGCAAAAACGTTTTTGAAAATCAGACAAAAAGACAAAGACTTTTAGTGAGGGAAAGAACTGCAATCCCATGAAGCATTGCAAACAGCACAAATTCGAATTAAAAACGATGGAGAAATATAAAACTACTCATTTACAAATGTTGATTATATGTATAAAAACAATATATTTTAAGGTTATTACAAAATATATACAAACATTTTAGTATTTTGAGAGCGTAGGGAGATCGATGCGATGACGTCATTAGCAGTGCTTCATTGGAGTGGGCGGAGCTAAAGGGCTATTTTGGAGTGTGTTGCTTTTTTCGACTCTGATTGGTGTAATTTTCTGTACAGCATAATGGGTAATGTAGTTTTTCACCTGGAATTTCACTGTTAAACATGATTATTTTAAAAACAAGCTGTACTAACACGGGCTGACGGCTTCAGTAGAATGCGGGGTTAGAATGTTACAGCTAGACGCTTAGCAACAGACAACCAATCGCGTACACATATTTGCCTGCTTTGGAAAGTCACAGTAACACTGTGCATGGTATATAAACAGTCAATTCAGAAGCGTTTGAGAGGAAAAATGTCAACTGCTGACAGAAAATGCGACAATTTGAGTGAAGAGACCATTTCATTCTTACCTTTTATAGCCCGAAATGTCCATTCAGTATAAATTCGATTACAGTCGGCAATACGAGGATATGTAAACAGGTCATGTGCCTCGTTTATCCAAACAATGACACTGTGAAACGTGAAGCAAGATAACCCAGGATTTAGTTTACCTGGGGTTTAGAATGACCCAGGGTTAATTATTTCAAGTGTGAAAAGCCCTTATGGGGTGTTCTGTTCTGAGTGGCTGTTATTGTGCTGCTAGGCAGTTTGCTAGAGTTTTTTGAGTAGTTTCTATGATATTCTAGTCTATGTGATATTCTGAATTTTATCATCTGCATTGATTACGGTGTGCTTAGAAAGGTAAAAGCACTGTTTGAAGTAGTGCAAATGGTGTGGGGTGACTTGGGTTAGGGGTTTTTAGGGGGCGTTTGTAACCACTACACAAGCCCATGTGCTAAATTCTGCATTAGACTGTAGCTATAAACAACATTAGAGGGCTTCTAAATACTCCATTTTATTTCCACATCACTAATAATACATTACACAACATTTCCCCCCCACAAACAGCTTGAGTAATGCATTGGGATGAATCGTGCTTTTGAAAAATGCAAAGTTTGTTCTTAGTTCTCTAAAAAGACACTCAGATCTCTTTCACTGTTCCCTCTCTAGGTTTACCACAGTCAGTCAACAGTCAGAGCATCAACACACACACACCTAGGACCTGGATTCCTGGGATCAGGGCTGATTCTGGCCATTTTGGAGCCCTAGGTGTCCTGTTATCCTCATTGGCACCCTTTCAACTGATGGAGCTCTAGCAAAGACTATCGAATAACACAAGACGCGGCACTCGTATTGTTTTGAA
This sequence comes from Ctenopharyngodon idella, assembly GCF_019924925.1. NCBI lineage: Eukaryota > Metazoa > Chordata > Actinopteri > Cypriniformes > Xenocyprididae > Ctenopharyngodon > Ctenopharyngodon idella. The sequence goes on from NC_067242.1 coordinate 9,763,689, forward strand.
TGGGAGAAAGTGCAACTCTCTCAAAGTGCATTCTTTGTAAAGCTGCTTTGAAACGATATGTATCGTGAAAAGCGCTATACAAATAAATGTGAATTTAATTGAATTGAACGCGCAATATGGCGGAATAAGTCCCGCCTTCTAAATAAGAGCCAATCGCAAAGTCATCGCGTCACTGCAGCGGCCGTTAGAACCTCCGGTTCCTATAGAAACAGTAAGACGCGCGCCTCCGAAATGAGACAGAAGGGACGCGCATTTAGGACTGCGCATGCGCATTAGCCTGATCCAGCCTGAAAAATACCGTTTTTGTCATGATTCGCGCTTTTAGAAACAAAGGGATGAGACAGTTGTCAGATTTCATTGGTGATTTCAAACATGAAATTTAATCGAAAGCTTGGCAAACAGCATTGGAGAATTTGATTATTTCCCATTCAAAGAGATAGGAGCTGCAAATGACTTCTTAAAGGGACTTTGGCTTTAGGCAACCGCCTAAAAACAGCCCTGTCTAGGATGAATTTATGGCTGCATCCGTATGTATTACATACTTCCCTACTATATAGTAGGCAAAAAACAGTATGTGACAAAAGAAGTATTACCGAATTCACTGTACTGTAGGCTAAAAGTACCCGGATGACCTACTGCTTCCTGCGAGATACTTAAGTGTGCATACGATGGACACTTTACTATCCCACAAGGCCGCTGGAGAGGATTTGTAACACAACTGACGCTGGTAGGTCACATGATAATGACAACATTGCGAATGTAGTATGTCCAAGTTACATTCATAATATATAGAACATACTTTTTTTAGCTGTCATTATGTAATTGCTTATTTAAAATAAGAAGAGTATGCGATTTTAGACTCAGCCCATGACTCTTCTAATCCTTATCTGCACAATCTGCCACTGCCTGCACTTCTTGCATTCGCTCGACACATCCAAATCTTACAGAGCTGCAACTCTGAATGGTTACAAAAGACCAAACGCTGAATACCAAACTGACTTTTTGTGTCTGTAGCTGTGGTTTAGACATTAAAATAAGTGAGGAATATTGATTACACTGTCACTGGCGTGGAGGGGGACAGATCCCTTCCTGACTAATTTGTAGGAAAATGCACCTTGTGGCTCCTCCTTTGACACAGTGTTTATTCAGGAGGAAATAACTGGTAATAGCTGAAAGGTAACGTGAGCAGAATGATTCTCATATTTCTGCCCGTGCTGGTAACGTCCCATGCATTTTTATGCTGTACAGGAGCAGTATTAGAACTGATAATGTTCAGTAATTAAAGCTGCATGAATGGGTGAAATGGAGCCTGTGCTAAAATCCATTGCTTAGTTTCATATAGTTCAGTGACTCCCAGTGATTTTCAGTTGGTGGACCATTAAAAAAAAAAAAAAAAAAAGTGTGGATCACCCCATTCAGATCTCGCCCCCCATTGACTACCATAGTGGGAAAAAAATATGAGATCTGCTTGGTAACAAACATTCTTCCAAATATCTTCCTTTGTGTTCAGCAGAACAAAGAAATTTATACAGGTTTGGAACAACTTGAGTGTGAGTAAATGATGACAGAATTTTCCTTTTTTTTGGTGAACACTTTAATAAGAAGTAGGGCTACATTATCTTTCAAACAGTGTTTTGAATATTCAAATCACATGTTGTACAATTTCATCTCTGAATTGGTTCAAGGGTTAGGATTGTTTACACGGAATTTTCTGAAATGTTCATATAGAAAATGAATGAGAAATTAAGCCTACTTCTGAAAACCAAGCTGTTGAAAAAGTGCGTGGTTACTGTCGAGCTCTATCATGACATGTCTAAGACTCGTGTGATTGATGATGGTGAATTCGATTTCCTTAATTCGAATTTGATGATCATAGTTTGAGACATTTTACCACAACAAATTACAATAAGTAGCAAATGGAGAGCAGAAAGGAGTGCGGATGTAATCCGATTCATCCTGCAGGAATCGTACTGCAGGGATGAGCCATTCTAAAATAATGTGGCTGATCCAGGGCAATTTGTTTTGAATCACTGGGATTTGACTACGTCTCGGTTAGTGATCCTAAAATAATGGGAGTTGTCATGGACAAAAGGCGGAGATGACATAAATCCACAGAATCCATGCGAATCAGGGCTGCCGCTCCGGAGCGCATCAGGGTATTTTTGCTCCATCTGACATTAGTACAGTAAATCCAGGCCACGGCTGATGTTTACCACTGCTGTCTGCACGTCTTGTCGGATCCATTTGTGTACACAGTGCCCTGCTGTCCCACGAATATGTTGTTTTCTACCATCGTTTACTCGATTTATGCTACCTGCTCAAGTTACTTAAAATGAACTAATGGAACAAAATTCTTAGTTTTTCCCCACAAAGTCATTTAAAATGGTAAAGTTTGTTTCATCTATTTAGAGACAACATGAATCATGTGTTTTCATTTAAACAGGTTTTTTTTTTCTCCCTAGAATGTTTTGTGAGGACCTTTAAAGGGTTAGTTCAGCCAAAAATGAAAATTCTGTCATTAATTACTAACACTCAAGTCATTCCACACCCGTAAGACCTTCGTTCATCCTTTAGAAAACAAATTAAGTTATTTTTGATGAAATCTGAGAGCTTTCTGTCCCTCCATTGATTTGATGCTTCAAAAAGTCCATAACAACATAACTAAACCGCTCTATATGGATTAGTTTTACGATCTCTTTATGAACTTTTTGAAGCATCAAAGTGTCAGTTGCATAGCTGTGTGATGGGCAATATCTAGTGATGGGCGATTTCAAAACACTGCTTAATGAAGCTTTGAAGCTTTACGAATCTTTTGTTTTGAATCAGTAGTTTGGAGCGTGTATCAAACTGCCAAAGTCACGTGATTTCAGTAAACAAGGCTTTGTTACGTCATAAGTGTTTTGAAATTTCATTGATTCACCACTGGGGGGCGTGACTTTGGCAGTTTGATACACGCTCCGAACCACTGATTCGAAACAAAAGATTCGTAAAGCTTCAAAGCTTCATGAAGCAGTGTTTTGAAATTGTCCATCACTAGATATTGTTGAATAAAGTCGTTATTTTGCTTTTTTGGCGCACAAAAAGTATTATCGTCGCTTCATAACAAGGTTGAACCACTGTAGTCACATGAACTGTTTTAAATATGTCTTTAGTAGCTTTCTGGGCATCTGAAAGTGTTAATTATCTTGCTGTCAATGGAGGCCTCACTGAGCCATCGGATTTTATCAAAAATATCTTAATTTGTGTTCTGAAGATGAACGAAGGTCTTACGGGTGTGGAAAGACATGAGGGTGAGTAATTAATGACATAATTTTTATTTTTGGGTGAACTAACCTATTAAAACAGCATTCAAATCAGAGGGCTAAAATCCGGGTAGGAAAAAATGCCTTTTACTTCTAAATTATGACAATTTTTGAATTAAAAATCATACTAACATTATAAGTGAACCCCAGGAAACATTATAAAATAAGAAAATAATGCAGTTCATGACCCCTTTAATTTATTTCAAAACAAAAAAATCTTACTGACCCCAAATTTTTGAATGTTACTGTACTGGATGCACGATTAGGAAAAGCAAGAAAAGTTAAGAGAAAGTAAGTAATACGAAAAATCATCACTGGTTCTCAGATTTCGTTTCTGTTATCCACTTGTTTTCATCCTCTTGTCGTTTAGTGCTTGAATAGTCCATCAGTACAGCTGTGAAAAGTTAATCACCGTGGCTTTTCCTATGAGCTTGTGAGAAATAAAGCTGGATGTGGCGATGATTCCAGACATTTGCAGTGCGAGCAGCAACCAGCATTTCCTTTTCCTGTTTTTTCATCCATGTAATCCCATTCTGCCATAATCAGACCGGGATTTCATTTAATCAATGCCCTAAACCTCGGAAAGTCGATTCTCCTCCACATTCATTCATTTAGTTTCTTCTTTCTGAAAGTGTTCCTATAGGTTTCTGTTTCACATGCCTATAGTTATCATTTAATCTGTATTTAATTTATTCACTGTCAATAATGCTCTCAATGTGGTTGTGTTTTGATCAATAAGGAGTTTTCTTTTCAATAGATTCAACAGAAATGACACCACACTCAAAGCCCTCAGTGGCATCAACAGGAATGTGAAGCTTCTGGATCATATTCAGATCAAATCCAATATAAATATGAGATGAGAGAGATTATAGATGATCCTACCTTTATAGAAACAAAGAAATTCCCCTCATAAACAACCAATATCGGAATAAGTTCGAGTAAACAAGAAAAGTTGTTTTTCTCATAAGTCTGTTGGTTTCAGTCAGCACTTGAAGATTTTATGAATTTAAGTGCCTCTCAAACTCTGAAGGGTCACTAGGGATAAAAGTAGCACATGGCAGATGCAGCCTCAATAATACATTTGAGCGATGCATTGTGGGAAATATTATTGGGCAAAGTAACACTGTGGCTTCTGTCGAGCCAATACCATAAAAGCATACGGATAATAACCTCACAAGTAATAGATAGACGTGATCTGTCTTTTCAGGTAAAGAATAAAAAAGGAAGAAAGGGTTTAGTCCCAAGACGTCTCGTTATTTTTGGCTGGACGGTTTGTTTTTCACCCTTTACAATTTATATTGTGACATTTACATTTCTGTCCACACTTTCAATAATAAATCAGGGGGGGGGGGGGGAATAATAATAAATAAAGAAACAAACAAACACATCACACCCTTCAGATGGCAAATTCAGTCTCAGAGCGGAGACTTTTGAAAATATAAATTACATCTCTAGCCGTGTGTGAACGATTCAAAGTATTCATTAAGCAATTGCTGCGATGACTGAACATCATAATTATTCTGTGGTTGAATACAGATTGGCGACTGTAATTATAATTACCTTTGACCCTTAATAGACCCTAAAGTAATGACCTTTGACCTTTAATCCCTGGGGAAAATGTACTGCCCTATTTTCTAGCAGTACTAAATTAAAGTGGAGCGGTTCACATTCATTAGTGCTGAATGTAATGCACAGAATAGTTTTATTCACAGTTAGTTTTGCAGCCTGAACTCAAGGACAGACTATTTGGACTTAGTCTGAATGCTATTGTGTTACATTTGCCAATCTTTCACTCATTAATGTTCATTGGTTATTGGATGCTCTGTGTGTCTTGTACAGACAGTGATGAAACAGCTCAAATGTCATTTCAACCATATTAATTTTGTTTATTAAACTAAAAGGCAATCAATTAGGTTTAATCAAAGGCAGCAGACAGGGAAAATAGTAAATAATACATTTCTTGGTTTTAAGAGATCACCCAAAAAACAATCTGCGACTGGCAACACACACACACACATATATATATATATATATATATATATATATATATTAGAAGCTATATATATAATATTGCATATTATAATGAAATATTTGCAATTTATATATGCAGCTTGCTAGATGTTTAGTTTTGAGATTCCTCAAAAAAGAACACTGTAAAACCGAACAGTTAAAAGAGTTTGTTTCACTCAAAAAATTAAAGTTCATTGTACATAATAGAAAAATGTTGTGTGAACTCAAAATTTGATTGTCGTAAGCTGAACTTAAAGCTGTAGTCCGTAATTTTGCCTCTTTGTCGCCATCTCCATTTGAAACCTGCAATTGCAGTTATTTGTGGAATTATTATCTTTACGTGCCTTGGCACGGCTCCTCAGCGCGGATGAATCTATGTTTGCTGTCAATTACCACATCGGTGTGGATACTGTACTTCGGAATCACAGATTGTAGTCTTGGAAGTATGACCAAAATAACAATTTTCACCGGAGAATGTCATCTGAACATGTCTGTCACTTTTGTGAGGAAAAAAAAGTATTAAAGTAAATTGCACTGCCATTGGTGATTAAATCTAACAATTGCTTAGCTCGTATCATGTCAAACCTTGCAAATTATTATTATTGTTATACTTTGTTCTCAAATAGTTAATGTTAACATCAGCATTGCGTGACTTTGTGTATTTAGTGTGTATTAGCGTTACCTGTAGATTTCAATTTCTGTACATCCTAATCTCTAACGTTAATTTGTCATACCATACAATCCACCATCAAAATGATGTTTAATTATTGCAGCTGCTGTGAGAAAAGGCTATAAATGATCCGCCTCACATGCGACATAGCCTACTCTTCGTAACTTGAATACTGAAGGCAGTCTGGCGGAAGCTAAATATTTGACTTCATAACTTGTTTAAATATGGATATTTTGTAAACAAACGCATTACTTCGCTTCAGAAGGACTTTATTAACCCCCCGGAGCACACGTTTATGATGAATGGATGTGGATGGATGCATTTTCTTCAGCTCATATTCATTGGTCCCGTTCACTGCCATTATAAAGCTTGGATGCGTCAGGATATTTATTAATATTTCTCAGATTATGTTCATCAGAAAGAAGAAAGTCATATACACCTAGGATGGCTTGAGGGTGAGTAAAGCTTGGGGTAATTTTCATTTGAAAGTGAACTAATCCTTTAAATGCTGCTTGCTACATGTTTTATTGTTATTATTCCGAACAGATGGATAATTTTGAATGCTCTTCACTGCCGGCATCCACCAGCAAAACCTGGACACTTTCAGTCCAGTTCAGCTATTTATACTATGCTATAAAAAAACTGTACTTTTGAGTGTAGCAACCATAAGAGTATCATTTGCATACAATTATCATATCTAAATTCATTATTACATTAGCGGTGCTTCAGGCAATTTCCCACTAGAATACCATTCATAAAATGGTCTTTATTTTAATTTAAGTAACTTTTTTAATATGTAGAACTGCGATAAAGCAATATCACACTTAAAATCGTGCCTATGGCTAATCACCATGCTATTATTCAGTACAGCACATCTTTACATGGGTGATATTGCTAAAACATGCACTGCCAATGTAGCTGACATTGAAAAAAGATTATGAAAATATGGATTATTAATAACATCACCTACTGCGTTTTTGTTTTGTGACATTTGAATGGGTGTTAAAGGGATAGTTTATAATTTACTCACCCTCAAGTTGTTTCAAACGAATGAATGTATGAACACAAAAGAAGAGATTTTGAAGAATTTGAGTATAGTTGATAGACCCCATTAACTTCTGTAGTGTATGTGTATATATATATATATATATATATATATAAAAATAAATACTATGGAAGTCAATGGGGTCCATCAACTGTTTGGTTACTGACATTCTTCAAAATAACTTCTTTTGTGTTCAGCAGAAGAAAGAAATTCATACAGGTTTGGAACAACTTGTGGGTGAGTAAATGATGAATTTTCATTTTTGGTTGAACTATCCCTTTAAACACTTGTATCTAGCTTTGAGTTTAGTTCTTAATTGTATAATAGAGTCGATGTCATTGATCCAGTCTGCGTAAATAACATGGTAGGCCAATGTCCTTTCATTCAAGAGTGATTATACACAATACCCATTAGATAGCATAACAACTACTGTTATTTAATGCAATGACAGAACTGTACTTTGATTCTCAAAGTACAGCCTTGTTTATTGCCTTTTGTCTATGTGTTTGTTTTGTGGTAATGGGAATTGCATCTAGTAATTCCCTTCACAGCCAGCAAAGTGAAGCAAACACTCCGGGAGTGTTTGGAACACAGTAAGGAAAATTCCACATGAAATATTCAGCGTGTCACGCTCATATGGCGCGCCGTTACGCTTGCATGAATAAAGCGTTTCACTCTCCCTGATTGAGTGTGATATATGAAACAGTCTGGTACTTTCTCATATCACCGTACTGCATAAATGAAGTACTGAAACCTGGAAGACGATACTAAAGACACCTTCATCTCAGAGCGTCGGTTTCCTATCTGGACCTCTTTTGGAGTGATCAGCGCAGCGCTGCGTTTTCTGCTGGCCGTCCCCATCTGCTGATTTACATATTGATAGATTCACCACGAATGGGAACTCATTTCAGCTTTGAAGATTCGGCTTAGAGCAAATGTGAATTAATTTAGATTCCCATTTCCTGCGCTCATAAGCTCAGGACGACCCTCGCCCGACCTGAAGGAAGAGCGAGGCAGCGTGTCACAATGATTATGTTCACTCAATAAAGATAAGAAAGTGAAATGTAAAATTCAATAACAGGCCTCATAGCTTGCTGTTTTATAGCAATGTGATCGCGTTAGTAATCATAAGTATTCTTAAGTTCTGGCACACACAGCCATTCACAGACACTGAAATGTATTAAAGTCGGCATGAAACATGTTGCGATGGTCTTTCTTTCCCTATTGTGATGTATATGTGAGTGAAACGGCTTCTCAAACAAGAACAAATGTAGGGCGGGGCTTGATTTTGTCCATAGGGAATTGATTGGATGGTTGTGATTTTTCTATTGGTCGATCTCATGTGAGTGACAGGTTGCCCCGCCCTCACGCCAGTAAACGTCATCAGAGAAGAGCAAGAAGGAGGGGGAAATTATTTTGATTAAAGATTACGAGGGCACATGAATATAAAATAAATAACGATGTGCACTGATAAATAATTAATAATAAATACTGCAATATTCCATTAAAAAACAAGAATTGTCCATTTTGATTTCATGGTGACTTTAAGATGCATTCTTGTGTGTTTGCAGACACTGAAACATATTAATGTAATATACAGTAAATGTACTTACTAGGGCTTTTCACACTTGAAATCGTTAACCCTGGGTCATTCTAAACCTCAGGTAAACGGAATCCTATCTTGCTTCACGTTTCACACTGCTCATAATTTACCCGAGGTAACAATTAATCCTGGGTATTCATAAACTGACGTTTCACATTGTACATTCCTAAACCCTGGGTTAACGCTAGTATTTGCGGTGTCAGTGGCATTGATTGGATGAACACAGCACGCGACCTGTTTACATAGTAGCTCTAGCATTGAGCATTCTCGTATTGATGACTGTACTATCAAGTTTACTGAATGGACATTTTGTACTATAAAAGGTAAGAATGAAACGGTCTCTTCTTCACTCAATTTGTCACGTTTTCTGTCAGCATTTGACATTTTTCAAATCTCAAACGCTGAATATACTGTATACAATGCGCAGCGTTTCTGTGACTGAAATATGAGTATGCGATTGGTTGTCTGTTGCTAAGCGTCGCTGCATCCCAGTGTTGCCAAGTCCGCGGTTTTCCCGCGAAATTGGGCTACTTTAACTCTGTTGCCGCGGGTTGTTTTTCATGTCTGCGGGTTGAAGCGACCGCAAATAACATAACATTTAACCCCTGGAAAGCGAATTTTACCAGGGGAACCCCACCAAAATGCGACTGGGCTAGTTTTGAGTAGCAATTAGGCGGGTTTTGTTGTGGAAACCTGGCAACCCTGATCGTTTCACACTGTACAAGTTTGGCACCGCAATGCGGAGTTAACACCGCAGACCTGCTCCGGAGGTTTATTATTATTTATTCATGTTTTCAGAATATATGGTTAATGTTTTATTTTTCTATTTTTTATTTTTTTTTACTGCCAGTGTATTATCATCTACCAGTAGGGACTAGCACTTCTACTTCAACTTATACTATACAATAAAATGTGAAAAGAAAAAATGACAAAAACATGATTTTACAATGCAAAATTCTAGGCTCCCCATCGGCATCTATGGTTGAAAATTAAAAAATGAGTTTATCTTTATAAAAAAAAAAAAAAAAAATCGAATATTCTAATAACTTAATTGACTTAACCAACATCTCTCTGCATTGAGAACAAAACAGCTATTCTGTATTTAGGCTATATCTACAGTTCAGGCCTCGACACCTAAATGGGTTTTGCTGATAAATAACTTCTGACAGTTTAGTGAACATATACTTGTGTTCTTTCCATACCCTGCATGAGCCCTAAATGGTTTTATCTTTCTCTTTTAAAACTTTGGAGTGATGCCACGCTCTCAGCATGGCTGAATTGATTAATTATTTATTAGCTCCTGCCATTCACAGACTGTCAAAGTGAATCTGAAACACCAGCAAATGTAACGCATCATCAAATCATATTGAAATGCAAACAATGGGGAACATGCATATGCAAATTGATCTCAAAATTGACCCAGTGTTGTGAAGGCGCATTGAATGTGGCAGATGGAATTTAAAAGCCTTCAGTTTTACTCTGCTAAGCAGCTTACTGCTAATTATGGAAAATGATTTTCTTCACGTTTGTTTGGTGCTGTAACGCAGCCGTTAAAGAAGCGGATGGCCTGACAGGAATTAATTGATTTATGGGTTTGCGTAGCTATAGTGCATCTGATGATTAATTAGTCAAAATGGATGATCAGTGCTTTTTGGTTCCTTTGAGCAACAAAATGCTGATCTTATCATACATAGCCTAACATTAAAATTACTTTTTGTTTGAATTAGACCTGATATTGTGTATGCAACTAAAGCCTGGATTTTCAAATTGGACAAGCAATGTCTGTAGAAATTGTTGACGTACAGTTTTTAAAATGTAACTGACCTACACTATAAAAAAGAAATCTTTTGAAGTTGTAAATAAAACAAAGATTATTGTAGTACGTTTTACAAGAAAATGCTATTTCAGTTTTACGGTAACACTTTACAAGAAGGTTCCATTTTATTAGCATTTTAATGTTATGTCTTCTTTCATATCACATATTTTAGTAATCATAATAAATTAGGTATCATTCAAAAGCTTAAGATCTCAAAATTCATCCTGTGAAAACCGTTTTGAAATTGGATGTTGCGTTATCATGGAAACTGTACTCAAAATTCTTTTTGCAGACTCCTCCCCTAGTGTGCGGTGTCAGGTTTTATATTACAAAAAATATTTTAACTACTTTATATTCAAAACCTTTTCTAATCTTGACAAAACACATATCATCAGAAAGGTCTCAAGGTTCTATATTTTGTGGTAGAAGTGATATTTGGACAAAAATTTATTAATTTGTTACAGGAGAATGCATAAAAAAAAAATTCAATGGAATGTGGTGACACATCACTGTTTTTGGTACGACGCCTAAACAAAATCTCATAGGAACTTTAATTTTTGTGATATCAACTTAATCTTAAACACAACTTAGTTAGACAAATGGCTTTGGTTTTATAGTAATTTTAGAGAAAAAATATTTTGTAAAATATATGTTTTATATAAAATAATAATATTTAGTACAGTACATTTGATTTATAGTGATCACGTTGGAAAGGTCACGCGTGACAAAGGTGGAAGTACTGCGGTAGGGCGAAAAATTGTCCGACATCTTTGTTTTACCTTTTTGTGTAAAGGGCGTTTGACTTAGTCTTTGCATGTTCGCTTTGTGAACACTTGCTCAGTACTTCCGGCTACGTCACGCGTGACCTTTCCAACGTGATTGAGTCATGCGTGGCGCATCGCAGAGCAGTGCAAGACGAGCATTTGTGGTTAAAAAGTATATAATTTTTTTTTTTGAAAATGACAGATCGTTTTGTTAGATAAGACCTTTATTCCTCGTCTGGGATCGTGTAGAGCCCTTTGAAGCTGCATTAAAACTGCAATTTGGACCTTCAAACTGTTGGTCCCCATTGAAGTCCACTATATGGAGAAAAATCCTGAAATGTTTTCCTCAAAAACCTTAATTTCTTTTCGACTGAAGAAATAAAGGTATAAACATCTTGGATGACATGGGGGTTAGTAAATTACCAGGAAATTTTAATTCTGAAGTGAACTAATCCTTTAATTTCGTCATCTACTACTAATACATTATTAAAAACAAAAGTTTTTTTACTTCCAAATTTCATATTTTTGTTTTTCAATGTGTTACTGCTGTTTCTTTGTAAAATTTACTAGAGTGGAAATTGTTTCTACACCATTTTTTCACTGTCTTGCAAAATGTATTTCGCTGTGCTTATTAATTATGCAGGAAATATTAAATATGTGCATATGTCTTGGATTATTGGTATACTGGACATGGGCCACTGAAAGATGATTCACAGGCTTTTTACCAGTAAATTCCTGTGTGTATTTTCCCAGGCTACTTTATAAATAGTAAATTTTTAATGGCATGGAAATGTGCAGGCTATTCCTGGAAAAATTACTGACATGGATGATTCGAACAGGATTAAAGTCATGGAGAAGCTCTATTAATTATTACATTATCCCACTTCGCCCATTTAAAACTAACAGCATCCAAATAGGGCTTTAGTTTCATTAAATAGCATGCTAAGCATTATTAATTAATCAAGACTCACTCATTAACACTGACAGCGCTAAAGATTTTTTGTCTCAAATGGGACTCCATCTTGCGCCATCTTGTGGCGCTCGGTTTGAAAGCCCATTACATAGTACATCAAACTCTTTTATTCCAGAAAATCCGCTTTTCCATTATATTCCCCCTTCAAACCCATCCTCACAGTTATGCCTAATCTAAAATGGCATTACTAAAGTGTGTATCATATCTTCATATTATGCCATAATGTTCTCGGGATGGCACCCCTGTGGTTTGTAATATGACTCTCGGGGAACAACACATCCATGACACTTCAGCTGCATAAATCCTCTCTGTTTTGAGGGGACTTTAAATACGACGAGCTCTCCAAGCCGCAGTGAGTTCAGCCGACCATACAGAGGAGTTCTGAAGAACTCAATTCCTCGCATCCAGTATCTACCGAGACCTCATTAAAAAACAGGCCAGATCTTGAAGGCATGATGTTGAATTTTAAGACACAATGCAAGCGTGCGAGGTTGCTCATAAGATTATTTTTTGTGTTGCAACCTTGAAACAACACTGTGTGCAGTTGCTCACCTTCGCTTTTGCAAATTTAATAAAGCTCTAACATGAAGTCAAATTGTAGAAAAACATTGGAATGGTAAAAACAAACAGTTTACACCTTTCCAGAGGATTTTGAATGATAATCCAATCCTCATTTTTTTCTGCAATAAAAAAATTTAATTAAATTTAATTAAATTAAAATTTCATTACATGAAAAAGGACCTATTATGCCATTTTTTTTAAAACATATTTTTCTTTTTTTAGTGTGTAATGTTGCTGTTTGAGTATGAAAAATGTCTGCAAAGCTACAAAGCACAGTCACTCCAAAGGGAGTTATTCTCTATATCTGTGAGCACTGTTTCTGAACTCCCTGAAACGCCTTGATTGTAGTTTTCTTTTGGGAACGAACACATCACAATATTCCTCATTTAAACAATTACAGCCCAAGGCATATGCAAAAAATGGGAGAGGCCTGGTTGAGATAGTAGTGTGTTAGTCTCGGCCTCAGACGTCACACCCACGGATCGTTAGCTGAACGTCTGATGCATAAGTCACACAAAATGGGAAACACTTCGGGAGTTTCAAAGTCGCCATCTGATTGGTTGAATTCTACAGGATTTATGGGAGACGTGTGTGTCGCAATCTTTAATGGTGTGCCTGGAAGCAAAGCCATCATGATGCCAAACCCCCTTATGGAAGAAGAAAGCCATCGTGTTTACAACTGTGACAATAGCTACGTTTCCATTACAGATTTGCACAAAACTTTTGCGATATTTTTCTAAATATTGATAAAAAACTATTGTGAAATGACAGCGATTCCATTAACCGATATATGCGACTAAAACGTCTTTTTTCTTCTCGTGATAAGTCATTACAAAAATCATGGCAATGGATGTTGGTACACAGCAAAATCGGCAGAGTTAAATCAACTCTGCTTGGAGTGGTCCCTCTCTAAATAGTGTTAAAGTAACACTTAACCAGAGTTAAAGTTAATGAGATAATAAAGTGATGATTGAGCGTTAGTGATGAACACCTGCTGTTAACAAGCAGAATCACTGAAGAAAAGAGAAACACAAGAACTACAACTGATTTCAGCCACAGTCTTAGATGAAATCAACTGAAGATAAAAGACATTATATCTCTCAAGATCTCAGTAGAGGAGGATTATCTTTTCTTCAGTTATTCTGCTTGTTAACAGCAGGTGTTCATCACTAATGCTCATTCATCACTTAATTAATTGCTTAATTATCTCATTAACTTTAACTCTGCTTCAGTGTTGCTTTAACACTATTTAGAGAGGGACCATATGTACTCCATATAGAGTTGATTTAACACTGCTGATTTTGCTGTGTAGGTTTACGTATATATCCCAGCCACTGCACTAGCCATTATTTTTAATCAAAGGAAATGTAGGCATTTTATCCAAGCATTTATGGCAAGGAAAGCCCCTTATACTTGGGAGCGGCCATGTATCAGGTGTTTCTGGGTGTTTCTCCCTCCTATCTGCTTTGAGGTCTTAAATTAAAATTGTGGCATTTCTTTGTTGTTTAGAATCTGGTAGTCCTGTAATACTGTTGTCTTTTATGAGTTTAACGAAGAACTCTCGTCTTCTGTCCAAACATACCGCTTTAAAGAATGATCGAATTTTACATACGGCAGGTGACCTGTAAATGCATAAAAACTGTTTCCATTGCAGTTTTGCGAAGTATTCCTTTTTCGAAATTGACGTGTTTCCATTGGGCGTATTTTCAAGTCGCGATTTTAATTCGCGCAATTTAAAGGGTAATGGAAACACAGTTAATGAGCGCTTATCAGGATCAACTAAACACTTGTTTTTCAAAACGTGAACTTCACGGCTCCATTGTTGCAGTAAACTTGCACACCATTCTTGAATTAATAATGTATTAGTTGCACAATGGTCTGTTATTGCAGGGACATTGACATTTACATTTTCACGCCCCTAAACATAGCGCGAAACAAAACAAACTGTGATTGGTTGCTTTACATGTCAGTCAGATGGCTTCTTGGGCTTTACTTGGCCAATGAAAGCTGCGATGGAGTCCAGACCTTCTGCTGTCAGTCTGAAGCTTTGGCTGCGTGGGACTAGTAGTGTGTAGAAAGTAGCAGTTATGGTTAGAGGAGTGACAGTTCCGAAACAAGATTGACGCGGTTGACCAATCACAACACACTTATCCAGCCGGCCAATCAGAGCACTCTGAAGGAGGGGCTTCATAGAGACAGAAACTAAACAGAGAGTTACTGACAGACTGGGAAGAGAGGTGCTGCAACAATGCAAAATATGTGAAAAAATAATGTGTTTTTTGAACATTCAAGCATGAAAACATATTCTAGTAGACCCAAAAACAAAATCCAGACTTCGGCATATAATATGGCCTCTTTAAATATGTAATGTAATTGTGTTGCACTCTGCAGCAATCTCATTGGTTCAAAATATGTTAAAATCAAATATGTTCTGTGTGCGGTTGTTCATCTTCGCTTTTGCAAATTTAATAAAGCTCTAACATGTGAAATGGTTGAAAAACACTGGGATGCACTTTTCCAGAGGATTTTGAATGATAACCTCTACAGCATTTCGGCCTTCTCTGCTGCTTTCTTCCTCTAAAAAAACCCCTCAGTCTCAGTCTCCAGCGGCAATCTCACCGGTCCAAATATGTTAAAATCAAATATGTTCTGCTAAAAGTCTTTAAGGACAGACAATTTACACTATAAACTTGTTGAAATGCACTGGGTTTGGAAACTGTGTTAGCATCAGGTTTAGTGAACTTACAACATCAGAAACAAATTAGAAGTTCACTGCTTGTTAGGGCAGCACCACAACACGTAAATAGATGTGTTGCTTCAGATAAACAAAACCCTCATTTAATTGATGGTACATTGTTGCCTGCATAGCTCTTCCTCTGGCACTCTCTCTTTTTATTTTCAGCTTATACACAATGGAGTATTTCAAGGTCACAAAGTACTTGGTCTGAACCAAGAACTGTCAGAATCAAACAAACCAGAGTTTTCCAGGAGAACAGACACAGTCAGATGAAATGAAAGTGACAATCATTCCTTACAAAATCCTCTCTGGTAGAATCCTCTCATAAAATCCACCCACTTCCTGTTGCTGGTACAGGCTGCATGTACATCATGCACTTGATTTCAGGTAATTGACAATAAGGATAGATGCAAAACAGGATGGTGTGTCATTCACAAGGCTTTGCATTTGAATTGAGGCTGCAAACAGAATGCTGAATTATAATTCAAATTTGGATGGAAGTAGAAGTGGAAGTATAATGTCCAATCCAAAGCAATTCAAAGAAAATGCACATACTGTGAGTGTATATACTTCAGAATAGGCTTAAAAAATTGGTTTAGGGTTTACATTGAAACAGTTTTCACTCAGAAATCACATGGTAAGTGATACATTGAATTAATCATGTAATTTTTAAGTAGAAAGACTGAAATAGTATTTTCTTGTAAAATATAGTTTGCTTTATTAACAACTTTGAACAATTTTTACAGTGTACATTTCATTTCTCAGTATGATTTAACTGTTAAACGTAATTATACAACATATATTTCATTATATTTAATACATTTATTAACTTTCATTTCATGTTTAAGATTGAAGAAACAACATTAAGCAGACTCGCACTGCAAAAAATGCTGTTTTTATTTGTCTTTTTTGACGCATGTTTCATTTAAAATATCTAAATAAATTTAAATTAAAAGCTCAAAAGTCTTTATAAATCTTATGCAATAAGATAGCCCAATCCACTAATGGATATTTTGAAAATATTAAAAAGGCTAGGCTATATAAATAAGAATTTTCATGTACTAATAGTATTTTTATTTCCAACATGTAAACAGCTCGAAACGAAACTAAAAAAAACGAGACCTTTCCCGACTTCTTAGGTTGTCTGTGAAAGCCTGCAGACTCATTTTTATGCGAAAGCATCGGGTCGTTTTTTCCGGGAAAATCAAAAGGATGTGACGATTACGCCTGCTCCGGAGAGCCTCTCTTCCGAATAACACATGCAATGAATGCTTAATGTTCAAGATAATGCCGAAGGAGCCATTCTGTACTGTAATGTCAACGTGCCATGCAAAGAAAAGGGATTAATTCAAACTACAGTCTCACATAGCCAGATCTATATAGTCTATAGTCTCAAATATTTATAATCCGACTATCAAAACAGTGTAATTTTAATTACCTCATCTGTCGACATGATTCTGGTGAATTGCAGAGCTGGTGCAAACATATCCACATCGTTATGAAAAGATGCTTTAACTGCTTATTTCTCACCGCTCTCATTTTGTGTGTGTGTTTATAATTGACTATTGCGAGGCGCAGCACGTCTTTTGTACGTTATGTGTGCACGAGCGTGAGCAGGCGCTATAAGTTGCTGGCTGCAGTTCACCTAACGGCCACCGGTGTCGCTAACAACAAGGGTTTCTGAATTATATTTCGCCCATTTAACTGAAAAACAAGACAAAAATACTCATTTAGAATAGCATTTTTTTTTTCCCGCAGTACAATGTGCGAACATTTTGTATTCTGCATAAATATGTATAAATTAGTCACAATTAATGATTTGGCAACTTTTGTTTTAGACTAATGAAATTTAACCTAGAAGAATTGCAATTCAGTAAATTCCTCTTTCTGATATTCCAGTTCAACATCCTGTGGGTGTAGTAGCCGATTCAATTCAAATCAACACTAGCCAGTTATTAATTTCTGAATTTTGTCCACCAACAGTGCGTTCAGAACTTCTTTATTCTCTTAGTTTCTAGGATGTAGAGAAGTTTAGTTTCTGTGAAAATTCAAATGATCAATACTCAGTTTTGAGTGATGTATAACGAAACACTTTTTTTGTGAATTTTAGCACACATTTGATGATGAATCACTGCCAGGAATCAATAACACAACACGTTTTCAAGTGCCTTTGAGCCAAGGGCTAAGAACGGACGGATACATCAAAGACCGGGGCTGGAGACGGATGCCTGCTCGACCCGCCTGCACATCAATTCTGCATGGGCCTGAGAAGGAGCATGTGCTGGGCTAAACCTCAGAGGAATCGCATCATGAAAAGTTGATGTAGTAAAAGACAGAAGGCACACTAATAAGAGACCAAAAAAGACAGCGAGGAGGGAGCTGAGAACTGCAGGCAGGACAGAGAATAAAAAGAGACAAGTGAAGAGAGAGAAAACCAGCAGCGTGAAAACTTTCTGCAAGCCTGAATTCTGTCTGATCACAAGCAGAGAGTTTGTGAGACAATTTAGATGAAGCGAAGAGAAGTGGAGCTGATGGATGGTGTATTCTGCTGTGGCCACGTCTTCAACAGCAATATTTCTGCTGGTAAACATTTGGACGGAGTGAAGCTTAGTAAATGAGCATTAGATAGCGAGAGAGACGTAAGGGAGAAGGTCAACAGGGCAACAATTTGCTGTCAGTATTGTTATAAAGAGCACCAAAGGCCAGAAGAAGCCATTATCTTGTATTTACAGAACTGATATCTCACACAAACACAAGTAACCTCAACTGAGTTGTTAAAAAAAAATCAAGATTCAGCTCTGAGTAAAAACAGTTCTAGCCTTCTAAACAAATCTTTATGATATTTTTATGTCTAAACTTGAACATAAATGCCTGCATCCCTCACTGTAAAAAGTACTAACCTTCAGTTACCTTAAAGAGCTACCTGATTTCACCCATAAACATTAGTATAAATTAATGTAGGTTGATTCAGTGATGTTAAAGCGATAGTTCACCCAAAAATGAAAATTATCCCATGATTTACCCACCCTCAAGCCATCCTAGGTGTACAGTATATGACTTTCAGATGATCACAATCAGAGATATATTTAAAAACATCCTTGCTCTTCCAAGCTTTATAATGGTAGTGAACGGGGGACGAGATTTTGAAGCCCAAAAAAATGCATCCATTTATCATAAAAATACGGCTCTAGGGGTTAATAAAGTCCTCCTGAAGCAAAGCGATGGGTTTTTGTAAGAAAAATATCCATATTTGAAACTTTATAAACTAAAATTACTAGCTTCCGGCAGATGACTGTACGCATACTGCGGAGGTCAACTTGCGCCACAAGAGTAACCCCTGACGCGATGTATGACGTAGGATGTAGGAGTACCATAAGCTTAGAAGACTCCTCTTCTTTTATATCGAAATTCTCCAACATTTCTCTTTAAAAATTCTTGTTTTAGACTTGTATTTTGTGACCGGTGTTTTGATTTGCTCTATCCTCTGTGCTTCCGCGTTTCTCATTATCTCATGCATCGGGTCAGGGATTACACTACCGCCACAAATCGATATGTATGGTCGTCTGCCAGAAGCTAGTTATCGTAGTTTTAAATTAATAAAGTTTTAAATATAGGTATTTTTCTTACAAAAAACCCATCGCTTCACTTCAGAAGGACTTTATTAACCCACTGGACCTGTATGGATTATTTTTATGATGGATGGATGCATTTTTTTGAGCTTCAAAATCTCGCTCCCCATTCACAACCATTATAAAGCTTGGAAGAGCCAGGATATTTTTTAAATATATCTCCGACTGTGTTTGTCTGAAAGAAGATAGTCATAAACAACTGGCTTAAGGGTGAGTAAATAAATTTTTTGGGTGAACTATCCCTTTAAATAATATTTTTGACTTGAATAAATCCAGTTAATATAGATGTTAGGTTACTATTTTTTTCAGTGCTCCTTTTAATGTCTTGTTTTATTGTCTTCCACAGTATGGATTACATGCTAAAGTTTGACATTCACATCAAAAAGCCACAGTAACAATAATTTTCTTAGTAAATTTATCTACCAAAATTAATTTCATGGAATGGTTCATGGCAGAAGAACCCACTAGGGTATGTTTACAAGGCAACGACGTACTAAAAACGGAAAAGTTTTTTCGAGTACAGGTGACAACGTTGTCAGAACGATCCCCGTTCACACGGATCTGTGGAAACGATTAAAAACATTGTATTCTGCTGCCCGGCCAGTAGTTGGCGATGTCACTTTGTAAAGAAACACTAAGCGCCTATAGACTGAGCACATAATACGCACGACGTCACTGTTTTCACAAATTCATGTTTTTGTAGTTTACATGGAGACAATAACGGTATCGTTTTTTAAAAAAACTTGCACTTTGAAACTCGTTTTCAAAAGTGTGTATTTTCAGGCCCCCAATACACTGTTGTCATGTAAATGAACAGCCAAAATGGATAAAAAGTTTCTCGTTTTTAGTTAAAAAATGGTAAACAAGCCTAAAACAGGCTTACGGTATATGGTGGATATTTTGTATTTAATGTAAAAAAGAATAATGAGTCAAAATTAGTGATGATGTTTTATCAAAAAAATTACAAGACTGATCAAATTTTTCTGTTGCTTCTATATTGATTTCAAGTAACAAACTTCTATTCTGAATCAAACACAGAACAAGTTTTAAGGTAAGAAAACTACTTTTCACAAAAGTGGTTCATTAAATGCACCACACTGCTGCAAGAGGGTGAGAACAAAACAGCACATACCCATTATGCTTTGCAACATGAATAGCCAATTAGATTATGTATTTTGGGACATTACGCAAGTCAAGATTAAATATAAACAAGACAAAAATATTAAGTTTTGCTGTGTAAAACAAATTAGTAAAGCTTTAGCCACTATCAGGCGCCACCATGACTATTATTTCTCTAAAAAAAAAAACCAAAAAAAAAATTTCACCTGTTTGGAAGCTAATGATTTCCTGCTTGCATTTATGTGTGTGTGTGTGTCCATGTGTGTTTGTAGGTGTACGTGTGGGCATTGGCCTGAACTCTGAAAAGAAACCATTGGAGATTGTGTGAGTGACAGAGCGATGTGGTGGTGTGTGTAGGGGAGTCAGATGCTCCATTTGCAGCAGGAGTGTAATTGGACTGAAAGACATGTGTTTGTTGAAGATAACGTGCCACGATCCAGCGGCCTCACGCTGCCTGACCTCATTCGTCTGGATTCATTCTAAATCTATCAGCTCATTTGGACGCACAGAAACCTGAAGAGAGAAGGGGGAACAGAGGAAGTGTGTGTGTATCATTGCCAAAGGATTCGCCTAATTACTGCAATGCATCAGCCTTTCTTTTTAAGGCGGGTTGAAGCACTTGGAATCCATTTAATGCGGTCCATCTTTGTTTTCAACCTAATTTCCAGGTTTTGCTCAGGTAACCCTCTAGGAAAACATGTGTTTTGAGTTTGTACAGCATATCAAGAAGTAATCAGCATTGAAATGGACTATTAGAAAACTTTGACAATGAATTACTAATAGGCCTAATAGTGTTTGGAAGATTTCACTTTTTATTATTTTTTATTTCTCATTGCATCATATAAGCATCACTATTTATTATTGCTATTACTTAGATAATTACACTACCGTTAAAAAATCTGGGGTCGGTAAGATTTTTTAAATGTTTTTAAAAGAAGTCTCAGCAAGGCTGCATTTATTTGACCAAAAATACAGTAAAAATAGCAAATATTGTGACATATTATTACAATTTAAAATAACTGTTTTCTATTTAAATATATTTTAAAATGTAATTTATTCCTTTAATGCAAAGCTGAATTTTCAGCTTTATTACTCCAGTCTTCAGTGTCACATGATCCTTCAGAAATCATTCTAATATGCTGATTTGTTGAAAACAATTGTGCTTCTTAATATTTTGTAGGAACCGTGATAATATTTTCAGGATTCTTTGATGAAAAGAAAGTTCAAAAGAACATGATTTATATGAAATGTAAATCTTTTGTAACATTATAAGTGTCTTTACTGTCACTTTTGATCACCATAAAGCATC
This sequence comes from Ctenopharyngodon idella, assembly GCF_019924925.1. Classification (NCBI taxonomy): domain Eukaryota; kingdom Metazoa; phylum Chordata; class Actinopteri; order Cypriniformes; family Xenocyprididae; genus Ctenopharyngodon; species Ctenopharyngodon idella. Next base: position 9,785,227 of record NC_067242.1, read on the forward strand.
CTTGCTGAATAAAAGTATTCTTTAAAAAAAAATTAGATAGATAGATAGTTAGATTGATTGATTGATTGATTGACTGATTTCATCATACATAACCTTCTAGAAACTTCCTAGAATGTTCTAGTAACCACATAGCAATAACCTGGCATCATATTTTCACTGGTGAAATCTAGCAAACAGCTCAAAAGACATGAAAAGAGACAGACTGACAGGTTCTGTTGTTGTGATGTAGTTGGAATATGTGTCATCATTATGCTATATTGAGGATATATATTATTTAAAGATTAGCTGCGCAAACATGGTGGTAACAAAAGGCAAGCAGGTGTTCAACTGTTTCTCAGAGGCGTAGCTCTGCTCTTTCATTTCTCTAACCAGATTAACCTTTAATGAGCTTTGGTGCCCAGTTGTGCTGCCTGTCAGTTACACAGAACAGAAGTTCATAAACTACATGGTAAAAATTCTCTGTACAAAGTCATACTTGACTGAATGTTTCCCCACTGTAGATATTGACCAGCTGTCTGAGAGATGGAGATTTCCCCTGCCCCAAAATGTCCCCTTTAGATGATCCATGGACCTCCTTATCGATGTGTTTTTACCCTCTCTCTGGTTTTCCTCTGCCAAGTCAGAGTTGCTCAATCGAGAGGACTAAAATTTGATTGATAGCCCACCTGAGCACGGACGCAAACTTAAAGATTTCCTGCCATCTCAAACAATATCAATCTGAGCCCTAATGGGGCTGAAGTCCCTCAGGAGGACATTCAAACGTCTAGTCGCCTCTGCAGACAGAAGGACGCTTCCTCTTCCTGTGCCTAATTTAAGAGAGGAGCTGTCTCTCATTTGTAATAGACCAGGATGGTTAAGTTTGACGGCTCCCTGCAATGACAGTTTCAGTCGTCACATCTCTCTCAAAACAATATTTTCTCTGATGAAAGAAGTTGGAGTGGACAAAATTGTTGTATATCTTTACTCAAGTAGACATATGTACAACTAAAACTATTAAAAATTGTTTTCAGTAACTGAAACAAAGAAATAAAATAAATATAAATATTAGATGAAAAACTTAAACTTAAATTATGAATTAGTAATGTTGCCTTTTAAAACATTTAAAAATATTTTAAAAATCAAAAAGAAATAAAAATGACGAAAGCACACAACAAAATGACTAAAACCTAAACTAAAATTAAAATGAAAATATAAAAATAAAATCTAATTCTAAAATAACACTACTCTAATGCAAAAATAACACTGCTTTAAACCTCTAATGAGCTTCTGAAATTACCGAAGATACATTTACAGATTCTTAAACTATATATTTTTAAGATGCAAATATATGGAGTCCATCTTTGAACTTGGCTTTTACAGTGATTTTACCATGGTTAAAGGGATAGATCATCCAAAAATGCAATTTCTGTCATTGTTTACTCGAGTCATTCCAAACCGGTAGGACTTTATTTCATTTGTGGAAGACAAAAGAATCATCTGATACCCCAAAATAACAGACCCCATTGAATTTCATTGGATGGACAATCAATCAATCAATCAATCAATCAATCAATCAACCAACCAACCAACCAACCAACCAACCAGTCATCCAACTAGTCAATCAATCAATCAATCAATCAATCAATCAATCAACCAATCAATCAACCAACCAACCAGTCATCCAACCAGTCAACCAACCAATCAATCAACCAACCAACCAACCAACCAGTCATCCAACCAGTCAATCAATCAATCAATCAATCAATCAATCAACCAGTCATCCAACCAGTCAACCAATCAATCAATCAATCAATCAGTCAATCTTATTTGTGTTCCACAGAAGATAGAGAGTCATACACGTTTGAAACGACATGAGGGTGAGTAAAATGATATCACTATTTTAATTTTTTTAATTTTTAATTTTTTTTGCATGTTGCTAGGCATGATGGGTAGAATTAAATTAAGTAATTCATAGTAATTCTAGTAGTTTTTACAGTGATCTTACCATGGTTAAAGGGATAAATCATCCAAAAATGCAATTTCTGTCATTGTTTACTCGTGTCATTCCAAACTGGTATGACTTTATTTAATTTGTGGAAGACAAAAGAATCATGTGATACCCCCAAAATAACAGACCCCATTGAATTTCATTGGACAATCAATCAATCAATCAATCAATCTTATTTGTGTTCCACAGAAGATAGAGAGTCATACAGGTTTGAAACGACATGAGGGTGAGTAAAATGATGTCACTATTTAAATTTTTTCAATTTTTAATTTTTTTTGCATGTTGCTAGGCATGATGGGTAGAAGTAATTCATAGTAATTCTAGTAGTTCATTAGTTAATTTAATATTAATTTCAATGAAATGTATTCTTCATTTTGCAATACCGCTGTTGTATACCATTGTTTCTTAGCTTTAAGCTGATCTACAAGATAGATTTCAAATCAATATTTCATGCAAAATAAACCCCATTTACGTTGTTGGGATTTATTTTGTGATAATGAATGGCTTTCTATAAATGATCCCTTACTTATTAAACTGGAATGCGAGAAAGCGCTCTAACATCCAACCGCACACATCACTTTTAAAATACAGTTCAATTGATGTTCAGTCATGTGTTTATATTACAACTTGGCTCATCCAATCAGATTATAGAGGTGGAACTATGCGTCAGACAAATAATATTTTCATAGATTCATATAGCATACACTCTCTCTTTCTTTCAAGACTCAAGTAGCTTTATTGTCCCTCTCTCTCCCCATGTAGTCTGAGGTGTACCTGGCTTATTTGGTGATTGATTCTCCTGCAGTGCTGCAGTCGTAATGAGGCGGCAGGTGTTTGGGAAATGCTAAGGGTAGCAGATCTCCCATCACTCAACTCACTTCCAATTAAACTCATACGGCATGTCCTTCTCTCTACGACGGCTGTAATGGAATTAAAACGAACAAGAAAGGTGACGTCTAACTGCATATGTGCCACTAAACTATTTATTCTGCTGGGAGAAAGACTTTTCTTTCATTATTTATGTGAAGAAATAAATGAGCAGTTCTCATTCCAGGGTTACGGCGCAGACTGCTGACTCAGAGCTTTGGACCGGAGCACTTAATTCCCTAATCTGTATTCCTTTGGCCTGTGGAGTACAATACTTTCACTTCTCAGTATTCCTGCTTATAAAGCTCATTTGAGCTCATATATTTGAGACTGAATGGAATAAATACTAATAGCCTTCACTCCTTTCTAGAATTAAAAGTGATTTCAGACAAGGCAATCTACAATAAAGAAGCATGCAAACCCTAAAAAAAGGTTTTTGTAGTCATTTTTGCTATTCTGTTTGGTGCCACTATAGAGGCACTTAACCTTCAAGAGGACATATACAACTGAGAAGAAAAGCATAGTTTGTTGTATTTTTTGGGTGAACTATTACTTTTTATTTTATGAAAAGAAAAAAACAACAACAACAAATTGGCTGATCCAAGATGCAGCAGTATATTGAGCTAATAATAATGGTAAGTGCTGGGTAGATTACTTACAAATTGTAATCCGTTACTGATTCCAAATTACATGAAAAAATTTTAGTTAGTTACATAATCCATTTCATTACACATTTTAGGTAATATAATCGTGACTACTTTTTAAGTACTTTTAGATTACTTTTGCTCTAACGCGTTTATTACGTTGAATTTAATAGGGTAATATTGTTATATATTGATATAAAAATACAAAGAGAAAGAAATTATATTCCAACAACATGAAGTGCATTAAACATTACATTACGTCAGGGTTTCCCAAACTGGGTTTTGTGAAGAAACTGTGAAGGAATTGTGTGAATATGAGTATTTTAAATTCTAGTTACAAGTACTTAATTTTTGGAATCTGATTATGTAATCCAGATTACATTAGTATTGTCAAAAGTACCGACCACGATACCAAGTTTTGAAATTTTAAAAATGCGACGCCTTGAGCGCTGTTGAGAGGATTCGTAAACACCTCTGATTGGCCATTGTGTTCACGCACTCATCAGATATGTCTGTGATTGGCTACAATGGTCAACGCACGGGAGTGTTTAAAAGCACATGGAAGTGTTTGAATTCGAAAGCGTTTTGAAAGCAGGAGCGGGAGAATTTGAAAGCAGGTTTGAAAGCCAACTTTCTAATGCTTCCGTGTGCATCTAAGCGCTCAGTGAAGAGCGTCATTGATGTCTATTTACAACATGTTTTTATATCTGATGAGCACGTGAACTAGTGATGCGCGGATCACGGTTATATCCGCGGGCGCTGCGGATAATCCGCGGGTCGGGTAATAAAAAATAACATTCAATTGATTGCGTTTGAGAGATAAATCATGAATGTTTTGATTTTAATAAAGACACAAACTCTCATTTGACGGTAAAACGCAATGAACGTGCATCACGCTTACTTTCGTTTTTAAAACAACATATCTCTTAAGGGGAAATCAATAAATGAAAACATTTGCCAAGAGCAACTCCTAGTGGACATTATAGAACACATAGGAAGAAAATCTACATGAGATATTACTTAATTTTTCGTCAGGCACTAATTTGCAGATGCAATTGCGGGGTTCACTTGTTAAGCAGCAATGGAGGCAAAACAAATCCGAGAGAAATTTCAAAAAAGGAGAGTGGGAGCGTTTTAGTGAAGTAGTTAACCACTCAAGAGTTGTGTATGTGATGTGTAACGGCTGTGAAACGCCGATAATAAATGAATAAAGCCTATCCAGCCTATGCTTGGGCTGAACGTGTGTGTGTGTTCGGAAAGTTGCAGTGACGGAAACAATGAAATTCCAGTTTAAGTTTGAAGGGATTAAATCCTCTAAAGACACACAATTTTGCCAAAGAAGACCATTTATTACTTTAAATAAGTTCTAAATTCATTTAAAAGCAGCCTAGTTCAGTGTAACATGTTAGCATATCATGACGCTAAACACTGAGAATTTGAATAACTGTAATGTGACGATCGGGTGCGGGTCGGGTGCGGATATCTAAATCAGAGAAAATCATAGGTGCGGGTGGGTGGCGGGCGGATGACAAATTTTTAAAAGTGGATTCGGGTGACGTTTGAGCTGATCTGCGCATCACTAACGTGAACACAACTGCCAATCAGAGGTGTTTACGAATCTCAACAGTGCTCAAAGCGTCACGTTTTTTAAATTTCAGTACCAACTTGATATCGTGGTCAGTACTAGATTACATGTAATTGGTTACTAGCACTGATAATGGGTTTTATTACTTATTTGATTTATATATGTATAGTTATATTAAAAACACTGTATTATGCTGCCAGGCCAGTAGTTGGCGACGTCAGTTTGTAAAGAAACACTCCGCGCCTATAGACCTGAACACATAACACGCATGCGCATGACGTCACCGCTTTCGCAAATTCACATTCGGAGACGATAACGGCATCGTTTTCAAAAACTCGCACTTTAAAACTCGTTTTCAAAAGTTTGCATTTTCAGGCTGTTGTCATGTAAATAAACGGCCAAAACGCATAAAAAGTTTTCAGTTTTTAGTTGAAAATGGTGCTGTGTAAATGCCGCCTAAATCCTAAACCAAGGAGTTATTGGTTTAGTATTTGTTTATCATGTATAATTTATATGCAATCAGATAAATCTCCTGAAATTTACTGTCAAACAAGCAGTTTTACCACCCTAATAGGCACCCCCAACATAAAATACTGTCTTTCTGCATGTCTGGGAATGAGGGCGAAGCCTGTAAATGAGATTTATGCCTTCAGTGCTGATTTTATTCCCACTGTAATGTATGCTTGTAGCTGCCTCTGGAACATTTATACCGCTGACGTCGGCTCATGCTAATCACCTCATGACTTTGATGTGTCCATCAGGAACAGTGAGAATGTTTGGCTTTAGTCTTTAAGGCAAAAACGCTCTCAAGTGTGTTTTCAAGTGTGCTGATCACTATAGATCTTTTTGAGCTTGACAAGAAGAGGGTAGAAAAAATGTCTCATATCTATGACAACAATCCTAGATAGCTTTGAACTGCACACCAAAGCCACAATTTTCCACTTGTATAATTAGATCACACCAGTGCCATGAACATTTACCGGTGTGTGATGGTTCAGGCATCCATCTCAACATTTTTGCTTGGCATTTCATTATTGAGGCCTTCTGCATGAAAGAGCAACCAATATCCTTCAATATAGCTTCATCTGGGCCGCAGGTGCTTGGCTGTGCATTGTATTTTGGGATACAACCAGGAACTGGAAGATGCATTGCACTATTTTTTGCTATTCCTATGATTTCTGGTTAGCGATTACTGATGGGTTTTTCTTAGGAACTGCCCTTCTTCTCAAAAAGCTGAAACGCCAATTTAGTTGGCCAGTACCATAGCTGTAGAGCACAATAGTTGGTTTTCAGAAGTAAAAATCCCATTAATTTTCTATAGAGATATTGATTTTTAATGATTCTGCAGAAATCTTTCAAGACCAAACATGAGGTTATTAATGGTATAGCCTAGATTTTGTTGATGCTATCCAGTGTAATCTATATTCCAACTATATTTTATGTCCGTAAACCTTAATACACACACACACAATAACAATATAAGATATAGGCCTATGTGTGCAAAACATTTCAAATATACAACTATTGTTTTTATTTGCTTATACCGTCGAAAAAATGCTGCACTTCACTGGATAGTATACAGATCTCGGATGTTTTTAGTCAGCTGTACTTTGGTGTTTTGAATCAGAACGATGCCCTTTACTCGAATGAATCACTTTTGAGTCACTTCTTTTCAATGAATCAGTCAAACGCACCGAATCGCTTCTTAATTTAGTCTGAATCATTCGGACACTTAATCGTTTGAAGCGGTTTCTCACTGTATACAACAATAACGCGATCTAGGACGCAAATAACAAAACAGGCGCTGCATTAAGTAGAATATAAACTTAAAATTAACTGAAACAAGCTTGGAAATGGATTATATCGTTTGACCGCGACGAAGGTCCAACACCTGCACGTGCGCCTCGCGTATTGTCAGCAGCTGTACTTTCTGCAGGTAAGTACATTTTCCAGCCAAAAAATATTTCAGTTCACATAATGGATATATCAAACCACGGTATATGATTACAGTTAACATTAAAAACCATGGTAACGTTACTGTCACAGTAGCCTAATTGAAAATAACCTATTTTGAGAAACTTCAAAGAGCTGCGTCATGTAGGCTAATGCTAGTAGCTAATTACATTAATGTAATTTACTGAGTTAGTGAATAAATTAAATACCTAATTCCAGTTTCTCAAAGCTCCTTATTGTTACTGTCATTTATAGCAGCCATCTTATAACCAATACCTGACAATAGGCTATTTATGTCTGGCCCATGTAACTGTACTTTCTTTGTCTGACTCTGGAAGTCCCAAAGTCTGTCTGAGGCATTACATTTCTGGACACAGGTTGTTCCATACGCTTTATCTTTGACTTGGTTGTGCTGTCATTGTTGGCTGTTCTTGTCTGCCTTTTTTGTGTGTGGAAGCTTGTTTCTGCCACAGAATAAAAACATTATAAAAAGGTACCTGTGAGATATAAACTCAGAATTGCAAGAAATAAAGTCAGAATTGCAAGATATAAACTGTATAATTTTTCTCTTTCCCCCCCCTCAGAACAGTGAGATATAAACTCGCAATTACAGTCGTAAAAATTGCAGTTGTAAGGAGAAAAGTCCCAACTACCTTTTTTATTCTGTGGCGGAAACAAGCTTCCATACTTTCATCCTTTTCCCAGCATGCACTGGTGCATGATGAATCAGTGTTGCATTGTTTGAATATTTGCCTTTTTTGTGTTGCAGTTTTTGTTTTTGATTTTAAGGAAGTTTAAGAAAATATGTACTTTGCTCCCCCTCCCACCCCCAATTCTTATAAAAAATAGATAAAGTATTTCAATTCAAGCCATGCAAACATGAAATGTTGTCTTATTTTTACAGTGCAAATGTTTCCCTTTTGATTCTGTGTAGCCAAAACATGCAGATTACAAAAAAGAGAAAAGTTTACAATTTCTTCTTTGACACATCACACCACATAGCACTTAGTCTTTGTCTTGCTTGAGCAATTTCTTTCCTTGGAAACTTGGAAAATAAAAAATGACCCTTTGCAGATAAAATGGAGTCCCTTTTATCAAATCTTTTGCCTTGAGGTTGAGCCAGTGAATATTTCTACTGCTGCTGTAAATGTGCTGCTGCAGAGGCTGAAGTTCATCTCTTGGCCTTTAGTTCAAAGACGCTTCAGTGTTCAAGTTTATAAGACAACAGGGAGCTTCTCTCATGTCTAAGTCCCAGAAGGCCCAGCGTGAGTCCTTGACAGATTCCTGGTGGATGTGCGCAGCATGTGAGCTTTTTCATAGTTCCTCAAATCAAGTGTGGCTTGAAGTCTACAGTTTTAGGTTACAGTTGTCAGCATATCGTTGCATAAAAACAGTAGCATTTAAAACATGCCCTGAGCACATAAATACAACTTTTTTCCCCCTGAAACTCAACAGTGCATATCATTAAAATGTAAATTTCTTCCTTAGAGGATGTTGCTTTACCAAAGCAACTTGCAAGAAAGATCTTTTATGCTGTTGTATTGATTCCTTCAGGGACCAAGATGAATGCGTGAGTAGAGGAATAAAACACAGTATCAATACAAATGTAATGGCATTAATAGAATGGACAGAAAGTATTGTGTTTGCGTGAGAGTGTGACAGTTTACGGTTTATGGATTGATCATGGCTTGAAGGCCATTGATTACATGGAGCATCTTAAAAAGTTCATTTAAGCCAGTTGGGAGATCTGAGTAAATGTGTATTCCTTTCATGGCTTTGAACGAGTGACCTGCTAACTATGCAATTTCAGTGAAAAGGTCAGGTATCTACCTGGGCATTTTAAGTTGTCCGCAGCATTTCTGTAATCCCAGGTCCGATGATTTGTAAGTGGCAGGGTCAAGGTCACGTGGTGTTAACACCGCTTGGAAACTCAAAACCCTTTTCCTTATTTGGTTAGCTTACTGTTTGTATTTATTATTTCAAATGAAATAGTTTCCCAAAAATGAAAATTGTAATTATTTAAATCGACCATGTCTTTCCAAAGTTGTGATTTTCTTTCTTTATTACACAATTACTATGAAAATACTATGAGAATATTTCTGTATGGTTTTAAAAATAGAATTTAAAATATAATAACAATATATATATATTATGTATACAGTAGTGGCCAAAAGTGTTTTGTGGCTTTTTTTGTCATCTTCACCCTTTATTTAAATATTATTAAAAATTTGGTAAAAATTTCATAAGCATATTTTGTAGTTGTGCTTGGAGTCAATATTTGTGATAATTCCAACGCTATCTCACGACCAATTCGTATAAATTCATAAGATTTGTCTAAACCCCAGTGACAGGTAGGTTTAGGGGCGGGGTTAGGGGTAGGTCATTTGTACAAATTCATCCGAATTAGCCACCTCGTAAAATACGTACAAATTGCCGTAAGATCGGGTTGGATAATTCTGATAATTTTTATTTGTAAGTAGACATAATTTTTGTCCAGGCTGAGGCTGTCATACAAAGAAATTATGAACGCATGCAAAAACAAGAGAACCCACAACATATTAATAACTAATTATGTTGTAGTCAATGTATGCTTTTTTCTGTGCTGTAGTTTGCCTTTTTTTGCCGAATAATATTGTCGGATAAATACCTTAACCAAGTTTAGTGTTTTGTTCTTCCCTCATATTTAATACGTTTAAAAATATAAAGTATTTTCCTCCTATTTTTTTATGACTATAGACAGGTAAAAAGTTATATAGACAACAGATTTAAATTGATATTTTTAATTAAATCACTCTAAAAGTAATTCAGGGAACTTATACCACAACTTAAATTTATAGTTGCAAGTTAAAAATTCTAATTTATCGATTTAGTTAAACGATTTAAGTTGCAAACATTATTTTATTGATTTATGTTGACTTAATAATGTTGATTAACTTAATATTGTGTGCAATTTAAACTAAAATTTCTGCATTAATTGAATTTTTTAAAAACTTAAGTTGTAGTAACTTAATCTTGATAACTTTGGAATTTGAGTAGTAGATTTCTAGTTCCCAGCATGCTTTGCATAGGACTGGATAAGGAGAGTAAATGTTGAAATTAAGTGTTAGGCTTTTTTATTTAAAAAAGACTTGGAAGGAAAAAACCTGTTAATGTTTAATGCTGCTATGTTTGACATTTAAAAGAGTTTCTTGTGGTAACCATTGATCTGAAGAGTAGACAACATAAAGGTAAACACTACGTTGACTCTTATAAGCAATGACTGTGTTAATGCCAGTGACAAGTAATATCTTACTTGCTCATTAAATATACATGCTAAATAAGTAACATTTAGCATGTGCTTTGATAGATGTGGATTTTAACTGAAATATATAAGATTAATTGGTTCCAGGGCTACAACTCAAGTAGTTGGAGCGACTTAATTTTTTTTTGATTAATCAACTGTTACAAATTATTAAGTTCATTTAACTCATAATTTGTTGGCTGAACATAATTTCATTTGAAATTGTCATAACTCAAAAAAATTATGCTGCTAAGAGTCAATATTTATTTTTAGAGTGCATTTCTAATTCTTTTTGGATATATTTGTTAATGCATTTCATCAAATGGACACAAATGCTAAAGTTTCATGGAAAGTTTCATTTTTTTTCATGATGAACTAAATCTATCCTCTGTCTTAGAATGCGTTCCTGTCTTAGAAGGCTTCAGTACTCTGAACCCATCCTGATTAACCAAGTCCATGATCAAAAATTCACTCTGGGCTTAGGAGACGGATGGGGACGGCTCCTACTCTGTAGGCTCACATTTGAAATTCAGTCCTTTCTTCTTCTCATCTCCGTCTTTTCTCTCTGAACTGTACCAACGAAAGAAAACATAATAGGACAAGGATAAAGACGCCCACAGCCAGGCACATCTCGTCGCTTCCCAGTTAATGTAAAACTAGACTAATGAAAGTTCATTTATCATCACAGCTGGTTCTGTCTTCCCCTGCTTCTAATTTAATCAGTTACTCTTTTATCTGTGTCTTGTCTCTTTTATGAGTACAGAGCCATGCAGTGAGTGACCTTTGAAGATACGCAGTTCAGGGGGAACCCTTCACCAGTAGAACCACAGGGTTCTTCCCGTGGGAAGCTGACACTTCAGCTTTCATCTCCAACATCTCTTTGGAAAGACTTAGCCATTCCGTATAGTGCTCTCGGTCTGTCTCAGGCTAACCTTGTTACTGTATTAGAGTCTAACATGTTCATTTTAATTGGTTCTGATTGAATATATCAAACATGTCACCGTATCAAATGTCTTTATTAGTGCCTCTGATCACTTAATTGTTTTACATTTAAAGTGGTCTTGCATAACCAGACTTTTAGTCATATTAGTTTATTACGTCTGACTGATGACGTAAAATTAGCATATCCTTTTGCATGTGATGTCTCGTTCGCTAAACTGAACAGCCAGAGCTCTCTCTCTCACCGACAGCGGCAATGGCAACGGCAATGCCAACGGACGCCGATTCAACATGCTCAATCGGCCAAAATACCCAGACGATGGCTGGGTATTAAGATATTTTTGTTGAAATCCGATGGCTCAGTGAGGCCTCCATAGCCAGCAATGACATTTCCTCTCTCAAGATCCATTAATGTACTAAAAACATATTTAAATCAGTTCATGTGAGTACAGTGGTTCAATATTAATATTATAAAGTGAGGAGAATATTTTTGGTGCGCCAAAAAAAAACAAAATAACGACTTCTATAGTGATGGCTGATTTCAAAATACTGCTTCAGGAAACTTCGGAGCATTATGAATCAGCGTATCGATTCATGATTCGGATCGCGTGTCAAACCGCCAAACTGCTGAAATCATGTGACTTTGGCGCTCCGAACCGCTGATTCGACACGCTGATTCATAACGCTCCGAAGCTTCCTGAAGCGGTGTTTTGAAATAGTATTTTGAAGCTCAAGAAACATTTCATGTTATTATCAATGTTGAAAACAGTTGTGCTGCTTAATAGTTTTATGGAAACCATGATACATTTTTCTCTTTCGGGATTCTTTGATGCAAAGAAAATCCAGCATTTATTTGACATAGAAATCTAAGGTCTTTATTTTTGAATTTTTTTTTGCCATCTTGCAAACTGTCAAACCCAGCAATTACTTCTTCCTTGAAAGCACTTATTGTACTGAGAACTTGTAAAAATGACGTCTTCTGGTAGACTTTGAATATCCTATGCTCAAAAATTTGCATTCAAGCCAGCAAATCAAATTGACACTAGCAATTTTCGCCATTTATGTGCTCCAAAAGTAGCAATATACTTTGAGATGTGTCATCATAGGATATCAATCTTTGCACACACGTCTATGATAGTGCATTGCATATTCATATTCACTACATCAAATAAATATTCAGTATGTTCAGCATTATGGGTCTGACTGATTCAGGCCGACTTTAAGGATTTTCAAGGATGTCTGTGGTGTATTGTAAATTTTCATGGATGTAGAAACATGTCTGGATGTATTCAGTCATGAAGGTTTTCACGCTCTTGAATGAATGACATGTTACATAACTTCCATGTAGTCTTCAATTTGTCTAAACACCCAAATGACATTTTTATAACAGAAGTGAGGAGCAGATTTTAGAGTGAAATGTGACATTAAATACATCATAATTATGGAGCTAAATGAGAAAATCTGTTGAAAGCATTTGACAAAAATACTCCAGAGTACATCTCTAAAATTAGCCTTGTTTTTCAGATCTCTTTTAGTCCATTTTAAACTTTTATTTAATAACTAGAACAGTACAGAAAGAAATTCAGGTAGACTATTTTCTCATCTAAAAAACCTTTAATGTTTTTAAATAATCAGATGTTCTCATTCGCCATATGCTCGGAAAAAGTTATCCTGACATAGCAAAGACCTTTGCGTTAAATTTGTGTTTGGTTTCAAAGCTTGTAAGGATGATTCACCCCCCTCTTTTCTATAGAAGTCTTTTCTAAAACATCTGTCGACGCTTTGATCCACATTCAGATTAAAATGTGCCTGTGTGTGCGGGGCACATGAATTTGTTGGTAACTTCTTAAGATAGATTGTGCCTTTGATCAGTCCGAGCTTGTCCAGGCATCAAAAGGAGGAAGAAAAAAAACCCTGATGTGTGTGACTCTAAAAGACAGAAGTGAAGTGTTTTTGCCGTGATTATGATTGGAAAAAATAATAATAAAATCTCCTGAATGTCTTGACGTCTAAAGACCACCATGAATGCCAAGAAAGAAAATGACTACTTTTCCATTCCATCTCAAGTTCTAGTAAGATTGGAGAAATGACAAAAAAGACAGAAGAAGAAAAAAGATAGCCGGAGACACAGCGGCGGGTTTATGAATGTTGTACGCCTGACGCATTAGCGAGTAGCTCGCAATTCAAAGAATATTTTCAATATCTCATGCTGATCTGACACTGGAGAGATTGATGGCTGTTCAAAATGTGGATGCATGTAGTTTACCATTCAAACTGTGACAGTATATTAAAACAAATGTCGATAGATTTCTCTAATGTATTATTTGAGGAAAAACTGAAGTAGCAGAGTTCATAGAAAAAGCATTTATTCATTTTAATCACTTTATGTTTTAGATCGTTATTGGTGTGGAATATTAAACCATTTATATTCACTATTATACTTCTTTTCCTGAGTCTCTTTGACTCAAAAGAATAATGTAAACCGAAGTAGAAGTCTGGTTAGTTAAACTTGTATGTGCTTTCTATGCTTACTGACTTTAATTCCCTCTCGGCCCATGCAGAGATGTATTCGATTAGTGAAAGTGCCTCCCATTATAAATTCTTTATTTAGAGGACGTTAAGAGCCAACTGGGACGCCGCCGTTGTGAGTCGAACCATGAAACTGTAAACAGCAGCTTGAGACAAATGCACTCAAAGGGCACAGACAGAGGTACAAACCCTGACACGCCGAGAAAGGCCATTAATCAACACCACACATCCCATTACACCAATGTGATTATTTAAACCTCGTCCTGCAGGGGGAAAACCACTCTGGCCACAACTCTTTTACAGCTTCTGTGATATCTCTCTGAAAATGATGTCTCTCGGCCATTAGTTCTCCAGTTCTGTGCAAAAAGTGGAACAGCAGGGTGGAAAAACCTCAAAATGAACTTCAAAAGATGTAATCTACAGTTAGCTGCTCTGTTCAGGTAAACCGATGCCCAAAGCTGTGCTCAGCTGAATCTTTATTGAAGCACTCTCTGCCTTTTGGTTCCCTGTTGGTTTCTCTTATTAGATTTTCGCTTGTGCTTGATTGTGGCATAATAGCAAGGGTCAATAATTGCGCTTGGACTCTTTCAGAGGCGATATGTCATAATAAAGTGATACAAGCTGTGATTAGATTGTCAAAGAGATGGACAAGGGAAAATCTTGTGCAAACAGCAACATTAAGTATTTTGGGCATAAAACACGGCATGTACAGGGTTGTGCTCCATTCATAATAGAAAGGAATGGAATTCATTTAAAGGATTAGTTCACTTCAGAATTAAAATTTCCTGATAATTTACTCACCCCCATGTCATCCGGGAGGTTTATGTCTTTCTTCAGTCAAAGAGAAATTAAGGTTTTTGAGGAAAACATTCCAGGATTTTTCTCCATTATAGTGGACTTCATTGGGGTTCAACGTGTTGAAGGTCCAAATTGCAGTTTCAGTGCATCTTCAAAGGGCTCTACATGATCCCAGCTGAGGAATAAGGGTCTTATCTAGCGAAACGATTGGTCATTTTCTAAAAGAAAAGAAAATTTATATACTTTTTAACCACAAATGCTCGTCTTGCACTAGCTCTGTGTTAATAAGTTACTAATTATTTAATAGCTTTGTTGCAAAATTTGTGTTAAACTGATGCTGAATTGCAGATTTGCTTCCCATCATTCCAACTCTGTATCATGAAATGAACAAGGGCCAATTGGTAAATGCTGAATTTTGCCCAACATCTACAAACCCACAGTAAGGTTAGACAGTTGATGCTGCAAAATGAGTCCAGTGACTCTGGAGGACAGTGAGAGTGCAATAACACTAAAATAACAGTTGCAGAGCAAAGCTTAGCTGCCAAATTGACAACTCATTGGTTGGCAGCTCATTAAAAGTCACATCCTTCTTGGAAACTGACATCAGCTGAGGTAAATGTTCCAGTAAGTCAGCACGACTTCTGCTGACTTGACAACTTTGGGAGTATCTTAGTAGAAGAACACTGTTACTGGATTTTGTTTCACCTAAAATCATAACAGTTGGACTTCTTGCATCTTTTGAGGTGGTAATTATGTAGATGATTTGCATATACACTGATCAGGCATAACATTATGACCACCTTCTTAATATTGTGTTGGTCCCCTTTTTGCTGCCAAAACAGCCCTGACCCGTCGAGCAGATCCTTTAAGTCCTGTAAGTTGCAAGGTGGAGCCTCCATGGATCGGACTTGTTTGTTCAGCACATCCCACAGATGCTCGATTGGATTGAGATCTTGGGAATTTGGAGGCCAATTCAACACCTCAAACTCATTGTTGTGCTCCTCAAACCATTCCTGAACCATTTTTGCTTTGTAGCAGGGTGCATTATCCTGCTGAAAGAGGCCACAGCCACCAGGGAACACTGTTTCCATGAAAGGGTCTGCAACAATGCTTAGGTAGGTGGTACGTGTCAAAGTAGCATCCACATGGATGGCAGGACCCAAGGTTTTCCAGCAGAACATTGCCCAAAGCATCACACTGCCTCCGCCGGCTTGCCTTCTTCCCATAGTGCATCTTGGTGCCATGTGATCCCCAGGTAAGCGCATGCACCCGGCCATCCACGTGATGTAAAAGAAAACATGATTCATCAGACCAGGCCACCTTCTTCCGTTGCTCCGTGGTCCAGTTCTGATGCTCACATGCCCAATGTTGGCCGCTTTCAGCGGTGGACAGGGGTCAGCATGGGCACCCTGACTGGTCTGCGGCTGTGCAGCCCCATACGCAACAAACTGTGATGCACTGTGTATTCTGACACCTTTCTATCAGAACCAGCATTAACTTCTTGAGCAATGTGAGCTACAGTAGCTCATCTGTTGGATCGGACCCCACGGGCCAGCCTTCGCTCCCCACATGCATCAATGAGCCTATGACCCTGTCGCCGGTTCACCACTGTTCCTTCTTTGGACAACTTTTGATAGATACTGAACACTGCAGACCGGGAACACCCCACAAGAGCTGCAGTTTTGGAGATGCTCTGACCCAGTCGTCTAGCCATCACAATTTAGCCCTTGTCAAACTCGCTTAAATCCTTACGCTTGCCTATTTTTCCTGCTTCTAACACATCAACTTTGAGGACAAAATGTTCACTTGCTGCCTATATCCCATCCACTAACAGGTGCTGTGATGAAGAGATAATCAGTGTTATTCACTTCACCTGTCAGTGCTCATAATGTTATGCCTGATCGGTGTATTTAGGTAACAGATTCTCTAGCTTGGTTGATCTGGTTTCACTTGCAGATACATCAATGTTGACACATTAATAATGGGATCATTTGGGCATCTTCACCATGATGAGAAGCTATATGACTCTCAATTCATCCTCTTGAAATTACTCTTTTTAGGTCTGTTGATCATCACAGATACTCTTGTCCTATGTGGATTTTTGCACTCAATGAAGAACACTCCCCATCTTCAGTCAGCCTGAAGCCTTTGATGGGTTTGTGTTGGGTATGGTGTTGAATATGGATTGTTTATGTTCACAGTACACTTGAGGATAATAGTGTCTGGCCTGCAGTATAAGACCTATAATCAGAGCAGTGCAGACAGATACAAGTACAGGGCAATTCACGATTTGTCATTTAGCGGAAATTTTTTATCCAAAGCAATTTGCAATACATGAATTGCTAGGAATTCCCTCTGGATGAACTTGGTGCTAGTGTTTAGGTTAACATTACTCTATGTCCTAACCAGACGTGATGCGATAAGATTAAAGCTGCAAGTAATTTCTCTGTCCTTACCAGGTGCGTGATCAGACACAACCACAGCCAATCAGAACGTATTTGATGTTAAATATACGGCTATGTGCAGAAGGATTTTGGGCCATTTATATTTCGTTGTGGGCGAAGCTACTAAGTGTGATGCCACAAGAATAGAAACCAAGCAATGGGCAAAATTACATGTGCATAAAGGATACTGTTTTTAGTGCGTTTTGAGCTCATGAAACAAAATTTATAATTTCATTGTCAGATTTTAGCAAGCAAGTATGAGCTGTACTGGAATGATGATACACTCTATTTTTTATTATTTTAATGTTTTTTTTTGTTTTGTTTTGTTTTTGGTTTGAAGACTTCTACTTTGTTTTGATGATTTATGATTTACCTAAAAACATAAGTCTCTTCCGAGCATCATGGCTGCATTTATTTGATAAAAAAATACCATAAAAAATAGTAATATTATGAAATAGTATTGCAATTTAAAATAAGCGTTTTCTATTTAAATATATTTTAAAATGTAATTTATTCCTGTGATCAAAGCTGAATTTTCAGCATCATTACTCCAGTCTTCAGTGTCACATGATCCTTCAGAAATCATTATAATATACCGATTTGCTGCTCAAGAAACTTTTATTACCGGTATTATAAATGGTGAAAACATTTTTTTGTGGAAACAGTTATATATTGTTTTTCATGATTCTTTAATGAATAAAAAATTCAAAAGAACAGCATTAATTTAAAATAGACATTTTTTTTTGTAACATTATAAATTTTTACTGTCACTTTTGATCGGATAATCATCCTTACAGAATAGAATTATTAATTTCTTACAAATAAAGCTCACCACAAACTTTTAAACAGTAGTATATATACCAAATACAAATTATTTATATAAAATAATATTTATTGAACAACAATATTTAAATTAAAAACAATAGCCATTATAAATGACAACAACAAATAAACACAATTGTACAATTCAGTCAAACGTACAAAAGCAGTGCTCTACAGGATGTAAATTAAATATAACCTTAAATTAAATTATTAAATTTAACAGCCCAATTTGATTCGCTCAGGAACAAGTAACTAGATTAATAAGACCAAAGATTGCCCATTTTATGTATCCAAAATTAATTATATCTCATGTTTAACCTCTATAAGATCCAGCGGCAAATCCCTGAAGCACTGGCCAAGATGAAGCTGTTCTCGGCAGGTACACGAGCAATGAACGGCCACTGACGGCCTGGAGCTCACATCTCAGAAAACTTCTAAACAAACTGTAAAATAGGTGCTATGGTTAAATATGAGTCACATATTTCAGGTCTAAACAACTACATTCTAACCTAAAAACTCTTAAAACTACAGTTCGTGGTACAACAAGTGTAGTATTTGTAAAAACATATGGCAGATTTGCTCAGCCGCCATGACAGTCGCTTCAAGCGGAGTGATACAAACAGTGAAAAGGTAGGAGTGCTGTTATCGCTAGAATATCGGCTCTCAGCCAATCAGATTCGAGAACCAGAAAGAACTGTTGTGTGTATGTATGTGTGTGTGTGTGTGTGCATTAGACTCTATAGCAATTTTATGTCATGTATTGAAAGAGAATTATGTAATGAAGCTCTGCATTATAGATCAACCTGCTAGATTTAAAACTCTAGATCACCCTTACATTAAAAAGTGAAAATTCTGATCTCATGAAAAGCGTGAGGCCAGTGAGAGTTTCAGATGAGGGTGATCTTACCTTGAACATCGGAGTCTAATGCAGCGGTTAGGGCAAAAGGCTAAGACATGCATTATTAAACACAGAAGAACCTGATCAAAAGAACCGTTATCCACAGCTAATCCCGGGAACTGTGAGGCAACACAGTTCATTTCAAACCAGAACAGACAGACCACGTTATTAATTAACTCGCAGTACCGCTGGGTGTTTTTCGCTGTTTATTAGCCTGACTGACGGCAAACCTCCAAACCTCCCGCGCATGTCGTCATCTCCCTAGCGAACACGGGCGCCGTGCTGATTCTTCACGTGTTACCGGCAGCTGAGGGGAGGAAATCCACATGAACCTCAGCAGGATGATGAAAGGACATTTGAAAGCGTATTTGATTCATGTCTGAATTTTCTGACCCTGTAGTGTTTCTCAGGTAGGAGAGAGTGACTCAAATAACATTTATATCTGAAAGTGTTAAATCCTATTTAAAGTGTGAAATCCCATTTCTCAGGTGGGAAGGGAGTTTTCTGTGTTATTTTTAAATGTTTCATGAAAGATCCTGATCTGGGCACAGACGATACTCAGACATGTCCGTAGGGGAAAAGATTTTAGACTTTTATGTCACAGTGGACCAGCCTCATAAAACCTGTGTTCATGCTTATAACACTACTTCAGACTTATGAGAATTTAACAGCATTACAGGGCATAATGACGTTTTGGGATTGCTTTCCTTGCTATTATTTTTCCTTATAGGCAGTATTGATTATAGTAACAGGGGCAAGTTGTTTCCCAGGTGCTCTGAAATTACCAAGCAGACCGGACCAGATTTATTTTTTCATTACACAAGGGCACAATTTAAGGACTTGCAACCATATCTGTTTTTTTATTTATTTATTTATTTATTTGTTGCTTTTTTTGCAGTTCTGGGGAAGCTTTGAAACGGTAACTTGCTAAGCTACAAGCTGCTCATAACTTGAAGTTGGCATGAAACAGAGGTTGTGATAGACTTTTCTTCTCTATTGTGATGTATATCCAAGTGAAATGGCTTCTTGAACAAGAAAAAATGTAGGGCTGGACTTGATTTTGTACATGGGGAATTGATTGGATGGTTGTGGTTTGCTATTGGTCGATCTCATGTGAGTGACAGGTTGTCCCGCCCTCATGCCAGTAAACATGTCATCAGAGAAGAGATGTTGCTGCAAGAGGGAAGGAAAGGTAATTTTTAAAAAACAATGTGCAGAGAAATCATTTATAATAAATACTGTAATATTCCATAAAAAACAAGAATTGTCAATTTATATTTCATGGTGACTTAAATAGTTTAACTACAGTCAAGCTACCCTACTGATGAAGTAGTTAGTTCACTACAAGCTACTAATAAAAATAGCTAACTACATTAAAGCTGTTTAAAATCACAATATCTTTTTAAAATATACAACAATAAATGTTTTTTTTTTTTTCATTTAGACCAGTATTTTCGTTTTTATCGTATATTTGAACATTTGTAAATGCTCTATAAATCTTTTTGAACATTTATAGAACATTCGAACAATCAATTTACACCGATAACCAACAGAATTAAACTTACTTTTTGAACTGATTCTTTTAGATAAACCTTCTGAATGAATCAATTCACTGAATGAATCAGACTTCCTAACTGCTTCATATGAAAGAGTGCATGAACATTTTTGGTGAACATGTTTGTTTATTACCTCAGGGTACGTTTAACAAGGTTTTTCCTTTGCGTTTTTCGCATATAGGCAACGTTGTCAAAACGATCCCTGTTCACAAGGATCCATGAAAATGACTAAAAACGCAGTATTATACACATGCACATGAATCGTTTACAAAAACTTGTACTTTGATACCCGTTTTCAAATGTTTGTGTGTCATGGCCATTTGACGTGTAAATGAATGGCCAAAATGCAAAATAAAAAGTTTTCTGTTTTTAGTTGAAAGTGGTGTCGGAAAATGGACCCTCAGTTTACGTGATTGTAAATCTGTGTACACAATAGAGTATTACTAAAAATATAGACATGTTGAAATTTTGACAGGATCAATCAATTTATGTTCCAATTTACACTCCAATAACAAAATTAGAAACTTACTTTTTGAACTGATTCTTTTACATAAACCTTCAGAATACATCAATTGACCAAATGAACAGACGTCCTAAATGCTTCATATGAAAGACATGTTTGTTTTGGTGAACACGTTTAATTATTACCTGTACAGTATTACTAAAACTATAGAAATATCAAAGTTTTGACAATTCTTTCATAACTTGTTACTGTTATTAAAGGATTAGTTCACTTTCAAATGAAAATAATAAAGTCCTTCTGAAGCGAAGCGATGCGTTTAAATCCATATTTAACAAGTTATGAAGTAAAATATCTAGCTTCTGCCAGAATTCAACTTACTAAGAAAGTGTAAACTGGTGTCGCGTCAGTTAAGCTTTTTCCGTAAGTTGAATAGGGAAGGCGTAGGACGTAGCCTAAGCTTTTTTGAACTGTGAGAGTTTTACACTTTCTTCGTAAGTTGAATATGGAAGGCGGTCTGGCGGAAGCTAGATATTTTACTTCATAACTTGTTAAATGTGGATATTTTTTTTACACAAACGCATTGCTTCGCTTCAGAAGGCCTTTATTTACCCCCCGGAGCTGTGTTTATAATGGATGGATGTGGATGGATGCACTTTCTTCAGCTTTATACTCGTTGGTATCGCTCAATGCCATTATAAAGCTCGGATGCGTCAGGATATTTATTAATATATCTCCGATTGCGTTCATCAGAAAGAAGAAAGTCATATACACCTAGGATGGCTTGAGGGTGAGTAAAGCTTGGGGTCATTTTTATTTGAAAGTGAACTAATCCTTTAAACTACTGTCATACTGCTCAAAAATAGTTAAAATCAATGTGAATTGCTGTTTGCAAACCATTTTATTTCTGTAATATGACTTCTTTCCAAGTCTAACAGAATATTTAGTGAGAAAAGAGGGATTTTATCCATTAGGAATTGCTTGGATTATAAAAAGATGATGTTACATACTAGAATAGAGCCTAAAACAATTCCTAAATAGCTATTTAGCTGTTAGTTGACATTCAATATCCCATGGAGCCTATGTGACATAATTTCAAACTAAAGCAAGTTATTAAATTCTTATGACAGATTATGAAGAAAAACACTTTGCACTGATGAATTGTTCATAAATATGAATTAATAATTGTGTAAATGCAGAATTTTAATTATTCTTTGGATCATTCTTGCATTCACTCCCCACCGTACAAGCCTTGTCTCTGGCATTACTGTATCTGTGCATCACTGGTTTTTGATGTTGATATAGGCCTGGAATTATTCATTTAAGAGGACAAAAACATTGACTTGCAAGTGTAACTGTTGAGATTGTTCATCCAGTCGCTCAGTCACAGGCGCTGAGCAATATCAAGGACCGGCGTACTGAATTCATCATGTTTCAATTGGTAGTCAGGAGGCTCCCTGTCATAGTGATTTGTTAAAAACAGTTCCTGCAAGAATGAACGGATGCTTCAGAAAATCAGAGCGTGAGCTTGGAATACACGCCCCATAAGCCTGCTGCTATCAGTTCAATCTGTTATCATTCAACACCTCAGATTTTTATTATTTTAAAGAGGGTACTGTTTGTTCTGAGCTGGAAAAATCAGGCAGTGCCATTCCTTCACATTTATTAGGACGTGATAGATCTTTTCCCTTGTTCTTGGAGGAAACTTTTGCTTGTAGCTTGATTTTAAAGACTGCACAGCAAGTTCCACACAAGCCAGTTTATCAATCCTGGTGCCTTGATTGATGTGAAAGATGTAAAGCAGTGATTCTGGTGGGTTGCAAGTCTCTTTAGGGTTGCTAACAGCTGATTTGTTTGAGTCATTGCGCAAAAGTGTTCCCTGCATTTTTAACACCCCTTTTTAGTAGAGGAATGAATATTTAGATAAAAACAGCTATTTATAACAGTTTGTTTCCAATATGTCACCTACATCACAGTTTTACTCCCCAAACAAAGTGATTTTAAAACCCGTTTGAACGAATCATTCAAACGAACCAGTTTTAAAACCAGTTTTGGCTGGAAGGCTGTTAAAGTTATAATACTGGGGTTCATGTTAAAAATTGTATATGTCAGTGCACCCGATGAAACTGTCAGGGAATGAACACAGACAGAGGATCCAAGTGCAAGAATAACAATATTTATTGACAGGAAAATGCTGTACAATAACTTCACTCCAAGGGTCAGTCGAGGCAGAGGCTGTGGCGTGCAGAGTGGCGAGGCACTGGGTGGCGCAGGGCTACAGCGGGTATCAGAGAACAAGGATAATCCAACCCAGAAAACAGGGCACACGACGAAAGTCCAGAATCCAAAAACCAGGAAGAAACACACAGAGAACACGACACCGGGAACAGCCTGCAACGAACTGACAAAGACACATAAAGACATGCACAATATATAACAACCACTAACAAGACACGGCTGGCAACAGATCGCAATCAGACCATAATGGGTGACGCCCACACAATCATTCACTCACACCCAACACACACACACACACACACACACACACACACACACACACAACAACACACGAGGGTGAGTAAGTGAATCCATGAACCGTGACAGTACCCCCTCTCCTATGAGCGCCTCCTGGCGCTCCCAGGAGAGCCTACCTGTTGATAGTAATCATCAATAAGAGAGTGATCCAGGATGTCCCCGGCAGGAACCCAACTCCTCTCCTCCGGACCGTAACCCTCCCAGTCCACCAAGTACTGGAATCCGCGTCCCCTTCGCCTAGCGTCCAAAATACGACGAACCGAATAAACGGGTTCCCCATCTACGAGACGCGGCGGGGGGGGAACCGGAACCGGCGGATTAATGTTAGCATGAAAAACAGGTTTGATTTTAGATACGTGGAATACGGGGTGAATTCTACGGTACGCTGGGGGGAATTTGAGGCGGACTGTCACCGGACTAAGAATCTTGGTGACAGTAAACGGGCCAATGAATTTAGGTGCCAACTTATTACATACGGAGCGGAGCGGAATGTTCCTGGAAGAAAGCCACACTTTTTGTCCGACGACGTATACGGGAGGCTTCAGCCGGTGGCGATCGGCCTGGGCCTTGGTGCGCGCTCCCACCTGAATAAGAGTCTCTCGGGCTCTTCTCCACGTGTGACGACACCTCTGGACGAAGGCGTGAGCGGAGGGGACCGCGACTTCGGATTCCAGACTAGGAAAGATAGGTGGCTGGTAACCTAGACTACACTGGAAAGGCGACAGGCCCGTAGCCGACACTGGTAACGAGTTGTGCGCGTACTCCACCCAAGGAAGCTGCTGACTCCAGGATGAAGGATTCTGAGCTACCCGACATCGCAACGTTCTCCCCAAATCCTGGTTGGCTCTCTCAGCTTGCCCGTTACTCTGGGGATGGAACCCAGATGACAAACTAACAGTCGCTCCCAGTAATCTGCAAAACTCCTTCCAGAATCTGGAGGTAAACTGGGATCCCCTGTCAGAAACCACGTCTACCGGGAGGCCATGAATACGAAAGACGTGATTAATGACAGTAACCGCTGTCTCCTTGGCAGAGGGTAATTTGGGCAAGGGGATGAAATGTGCCGCCTTCGAGAACCGGTCCACTACGGTCAAAATCACCGTATTGCCCTGTGAAGGAGGGAGGCCTGTTACGAAATCTAGCGCTATGTGGGACCAGGGTCTTGAAGGGACAGACAGCGGTTGAAGAAGCCCATCTGGGGAACGATTAGAAATCTTACCACGAGCGCAGACAGAGCAAGCCAAAACAAAATTGCGAACATCGCGAGCCATGCAGGGCCACCAGAATCGTTGCTTAACCAAAAACATGGTACGACTAACCCCTGGATGACAAGCCAGATTGGAATCATGGCCCCATCGGATAACGTCTGGACGTAACCTCTCTGGTACAAATAATCGACTCGGTGGGCACCCGGGCGGAGGCGTTACCCCTTCTAAGGCCGTGTGGACCTTCGACTCGACCTCCCATGTGAGTGAAGAGACAATGAGTCTCTCAGGTAAAATACACTCGGGAGTGGACGGGCGCTCGGAACGATCAAAAATACGAGATAAAGCATCGGGCTTGATGTTCTTAGACCCGGGACGATATGATAGAGAAAAATCGAAACGACCGAAAAACAGAGCCCACCGAGCCTGCCTAGAGTTTAGTCTTTTAGCGGATCTGATGTATTCTAAATTCTTATGATCGGTCCAGACGATGAAAGGTACCCCCGACCCCTCCAACCAGTGACGCCATTCTTCCAAAGCTAATTTGACCGCCAGCAGCTCCCTGTTACCAATGTCGTAATTCCGTTCGGCGGCGGATAAGCGATGAGAAAAAAACGCGCAAGGATGCATCTTATCGTCCGTGGCGGCGCGCTGGGAAAGAACTGCCCCTACCCCCACCTCTGAAGCATCAACCTCCACCACAAACTGACGTGAAGGATCAGGGGCGACAAGAATGGGAGCCGAAACAAAGCGGCTCTTCAGATTGGAAAATGCAGCCTCAGCTGTATTAGACCACCTGAACGCCGTTGCGGTGGAGGTTAAGGCGGTCAGAGGAGCGGCTAGTTGGCTGAAGTTGCGAATAAAACGCCGGTAAAAATTGGCGAATCCCAAAAACCTCTGCAGGGCCTTACGGGAGTCTGGGATTGGCCAATCCACCACAGCCTTAACCTTGTCAGGATCCATGCGCACCCCCTCAGACGACACGATATACCCTAAAAATGGAACTGACTGTGCATGAAAAACGCACTTCTCCGCCTTGACAAAAAGCCCATTCTCTAGCAGCCTCTGGAGCACTCGTCTGACGTGTTGCACATGTTCCTGGAGAGAAGAAGAAAATATCAATATGTCGTCCAGGTAGACATAAATGAACTGATCGATCATGTCTCTCAACACGTCATTAACGAGTGCTTGAAACACGGCGGGCGAGTTGGAAAGGCCGAAAGGCATAACCAAGTATTCAAAGTGCCCTCTAGGGGTGTTAAATGCCGTCTTCCACTCATCCCCCTCCCTAATGCGAACCAAATGATAAGCGTTGCGCAGGTCCAATTTCGTGAAAAGAGACGCGCCCTGCAGCCGTTCAAAGGCAGAAGACATCAACGGCAAAGGATAAGTATTCTTTACCGTGATGTTGTTCAGTCCTCTGTAATCAATGCACGGCCGCAGCGACCCGTCCTTCTTACCCACGAAAAAAAAACCCGCCCCCGCGGGAGACGAGGAAGGGCGGATGATCCCAGCTGCCAGAGAATCAGAAATGTATTTCTCCATGACCTCCCTTTCCGGATTAGAAAGTGAATATAACTTGCCTTTAGGCGGAGAAGACCCTGGTACTAAGTCTATGGCACAGTCGTAGGGACGATGCGGAGGAAGAGAAGCAGCCCGGGACTTACTGAACACTTCCTTCAGGTCAAGGTACTCCTCTGGCACGTTTGACAGATTCACCGACGACTCCTGTAACACAGAACGAGACACAGAAGAACAGGCAGACAACAAACAAGACGCATGACACTGGTTGCTCCATTCTGCCACGGACCCCTGACCCCACTCGATCCTGGGCTTGTGTTTGAGCAACCACGGATGACCCAAGACGACCGGATGAGTAGTAGATCTAGAAATAAAAAATGGCAACTGTTCAGTGTGATTACCGGAAGTGATGACGGTTAAGGGCTCCGTGGCGTGTGTGATGGTGGGTAGCTTCTGTCCATTAAGGGCGATGACAGTTATGGCATGTTCCAAAGGGTGAATGGGTATGTGCAAACGCGTGACCAGATCATAGTCCATGATGCTGCCCTCCGCCCCCGAGTCGACCAGAGCCTGGCAGGTGTGATGCCCCGATACCCACTGTAGTCTCACCGGGAGGAGTGTCGCAGATGAGGATTTATCCAAGGAAAGACCACCCGACAATAACCTCGGTACTACTGTCGGGCTCTGCCTTTTACGGGACACTCCCTAAGAAAATGCCCCGCCCCTCCACAGTACAAACACAGTCCCATCTCTCTCCGGTGTAATCTCTCCTCCCGGGAGAGCCGAGCTCTACCCACCTGCATGGGTTCAGGATCGAACGGGGGACCGACCGTGTTAACTCCGCTGGCACCGCTCTCCTCCATTTCCTCGAAGCGCGCTACGGGCCTCTTACGCGCCGCGCGTTCTTGCAAGCGAGCGTCCACCCGCAGCGCGAGCTCAATGAGACCGTCGAGACTGGTGGGTAGATCCAGCTGGTAAATCTCCTGCTGAACACGGTCGGCCAACCCATGCAGGAACATATCCCACTGCGCCTCCTCGTTCCACTTGCATTCCGCTGCCAGGGTGCGGAATTTGATGGCGTAATCAGACACTGGTTGGATTCCCTGCCGCAGATCCGCGAGTTTGCGCGCGGCCTCCCGTCCCGCCACCGAACGGTCGAAGACCCGTCTCATCTCCTGCGACAGGGTGTGGAATGAGGAGCAGCACTGATGTTTGTTCTCCCACACCGCTGTTCCCCACAACGCTGCGCGTCCCGTCAGAAGCGTCATGACCAACGCGACTTTAGATTCCTCAGAAGAAAACGTGTTAGGTTGCAAAGAGAAATAAATAGAGCACTTCGTTAGAAAGGCTCTACAAACATCTGGTTCTCCAGCATACCTCTCTGGTGCAGGAATACGCGGCTCTTGTTGACTGCTGACGTTGGCGGATGGGTGGGGAACAGACGGTGGAGCTGGCGCAGTGGGAGATGAAAGATGTTGAACCTGGGTAGATAACTCAGCCACCTGCGCCACCAACGCCTGAACGGCACGAGCAGTGGCCACCACTTGCTCGTCCTGATGATCCATCCGTTGAGCACTCCTGCTCAAATACTCCTGAAGATCCGACGACCTTGCTGGATCCATAAGTGGTCAGTTCGTTCTGTCAGGGAATGAACACAGACAGAGGATCCAAGTGCAAGAATAACAATATTTATTGACAGGAAAATGCTGTACAATAACTTCACTCCAAGGGTCAGTCGAGGCAGAGGCTGTGGCGTGCAGAGTGGCGAGGCACTGGGTGGCGCAGGGCTACAGCGGGTATCAGAGAACAAGGATAATCCAACCCAGAAAACAGGGCACACGACGAAAGTCCAGAATCCAAAAACCAGGAAGAAACACACAGAGAACACGACACCGGGAACAGCCTGCAACGAACTGACAAAGACACATAAAGACATGCACAATATATAACAACCACTAACAAGACACGGCTGGCAACAGATCGCAATCAGACCATAATGGGTGACGCCCACACAATCATTCACTCACACCCAACACACACACACACACACACACACACACACACACACACACAACAACACACGAGGGTGAGTAAGTGAATCCATGAACCGTGACAGAAACACAATAATAGCCTTTAGATATGTCAAATACAACCATCAATTAAAAAGCAGAATGCAGAAAGCTTTGTGTTTGAATTTTATAAACTAAAATCAGTCAGTTGAAAAGCCAATTTAATGACTCAAAAGTGTCGCCCAAGTATTCTCTTATGCCTTGTAAGTGTATGTTTGCCAGAAATTATTGTGGAGTTTTGGTTATTGCTATCTCTGCTCACCGTCTGTATGAGAACTTTAATTATATTAGAAATGCAACTTTACTAATTTTTTTTTTAAGAGTCAGATCTGTTTGTTTTGTTAGAGGCGCTGCATTCGTGCGCTCCTGAGCAGTTTATTACTCTGTGTACGGCAATTACTGTCACCCATGTGTCATTTTTTATTAAAGAAATGGTCACAAGCCAAATAAGAAAGTTATACTTATAATGAAAAAGCAATGGTTATGATTATAGAGTGAAATGGGGAAAAGAGTAGTTTTAACAAGTAAAATGAATTGTCTGTTAAGCTGATAACCTGTCAGTCATTGGGAACATGAGAGTAGAATTAATTCTGCTTAGAAAAGACCTCTGAATAGGAAGTTTAATGCTGGAGCTTTATGAGGCCATAGAATAAAATGTCTGATTTAAGCTTTTGTCTCCTTTCATTTCAGTAATTCACCCATAAAATGTAATGGCAACCTTTGAAGTTTTATGCTCACTTTATTGGCAACCACTTAAAGATGTCAGTTTTTTTAAACCGGCTGGTCTAAGAAAATAGAAGCTCAAGCCAATTAGACACATCTCACTGATTCTTTAGATATGGGTTATGTGCTAAAAATAAACGCATTTCCACAACATAATGTTCTTAACATAAATGTACCATTTCATTTGATTTTCTCTTTATTCATTTTATGACATAACACAAGCCAGATAGATGTATATATAAATAGGTTTACATCCATCCATGGTCAAAAACACTTTAATTTTCTCATAATACTCATTGCAGCATCAGCTCTTTTCTCACTGTGTCTGAAACTGTTCAATAAAGGATTCAGTATCTCTAAACCCCTCCTTTCTAAGAGCCTACTCTGCTCTGATTGGTCAGATGGCCCAGTCTGTTGTGATTAGTCGACTGCTTACAGCGCGTGTCGGGAACTAAGCTCCCATTACCATATCTGATTTTCAGCTCTGGATCTTTCTCAGTGGTTGGTACCAAGTGTGCCGCACAAGTCCTGAAAAGTGAAGCCAAAACGTGTCAATGGCCCCCAGGTGGCTGTACCCAGTATAGGTCATAAACCCCGCCCTCTCCATGTAATCTTATGGGACGTGAGACAAACTAAACAACCAAATTACACTTCAAATAATTTTTTTCCAAAGATGGTTTCTGTCATTTTATGTCATTTTTATGATCACGCTGATGTAAGTTCAAGTGTTTTTTTTTTTTTTGTAGTTTGGTTTCAGTTAGTTATTTGATGCTATAAAAACAGGAGTGAGACGTCATGATTGACAGCTAAGATTGACAGCTTCTCTGAGCGAAGTAGTCTCTGAAGCACCAACTGACTTTTTTCGGGAAGAGATTGGAGCTTTAACTTTAATTTCTTCATTTCCATAGCTGTTTATTTCACACCGATATAATGAGTTGTTTTGCAGTAAACTACTAACCGATTATGCGGGAGTGTGTGTGTGTGTGTGTGTGTGTGTGATACCGCGGCTCCACTTCTCGTTCATTACTCGCTTAAGATGTCGCCATATTGGGACATTGGTGGCTTCACTTTTCTACAATGAAAGAGAGTGAAGGTGCATCCATCGTCCATCTTTTTTTACAGTCTATGGTTAATACATAGTGATACGAACAATAACGATGGCATCAATTATAATGTTTCAATTTGAGCCCAAGTCCTCATCCTTTGGAAGCGCATGCGAAGTGGATTTGTTTTCGCAGTGCAGAAAACAGCGTCTTCTCGACATGTCGACAACACAAACTAAACTCTTCCAGGCCTCAGCTACAACTACAGTGTTTGAGGGTGGGTCAAAGAGGGCGGGTCTTTGTTCGCGGGCAGCCAATGAAGACCATAGGTGGGTATTATGCAAATTTGTTACAAACCTATGTAAGTTCACACAGGAAGTAAGACTGGAATTACTGACGACTCGTTTCAGGCAGTTCAGAATTGGTGGGAGACTAATTCCATTTACGCTAAAACATAACTAAAAAATAAACAAATTTATGGAGCTCTGCACATGACATGCAAGAAAAAAAATTTAATCATGCGCAAGATTTACTAATTTGTTCACTTGAATTACTAAATCGTGCGCACGATTAACTATTTTGATTTATAAATCATGTGCATGATTTATAAATCGAGGGTACGAAATAGTAAATCGTGCGCATGTTTTAGTAAATCTTTAGTTAATCTAGGGAATGAATTAGTAAATTGTGCGCATGATTTAGCCTACTATTTTTTTCCTGCATGTCATGTCTGGGGCTCCATACAAATTTACACAGTAAAATATCATTTTCCGCTGCAAACAGTAATATACCGTAAAAACAATGCATTCTGGGTAATATTTGTCATTTTAAGTAGGGATGCTACCGATATGATTTTTTTGGGGCCAGTACCGATTTTAACAAACAATTATTGGCCAATAACGATACTGATATGTGTCACTTCCTCTCTTATTTGAGTTTTGTCATCAAAATAGATAGTATTTTGATCATGTTTTAAATAAGCAAAGTTCAAAAACACCTGCATTAAAATATACTAGCAGGTTTATTGCTATCAAATAATTTTTAATGAACATGGATTGGATCCATTTAACATTCAGCAGGCCTACATAAAGACAATAGAACAAAGATACATATGAAATAAACAGTGCTTTTTAGGTAGGTTTAAAAGTTTTCAGGTACAGAAATAAAGTAAACAAATGTAAAATAGCACTGCATATTCTTCACTGTATAAATTAAATAGATATTAATCCTTCTTTATTGTAACAGACTTTATTGTGATTAATCTTCTAATTTGTTTTTGTATACATTTTAATATTTTTTGTAAGTTTAAATATGTATGAGATCTGCAGATCTCCTTTACTAAGGCGGGACTCTTATTTTGACGGGTGTTCTAGTCTACGGACTGACAAGGAGAGCACACAGTTCTTCAGAGATATTTTGCAGATTTAAAGTTTGTCCGTTTATTAAGCATCCCCCGAAAAGGCATAAGATCTGTATGTATTTGTTAACTGTTAGTTGTAATAAGTGTTTTGAGTAATTCACTGTATGTTGATGATAATGCGATGGAGAGAGAGAGAGTTTAATGCGCACTTCTTGTGCTCTGTAATGTTTAGCTTTTGTGGTGATTTGTTTGGAATGAAAACAGACGCAATAAACTTAATAAAACATCAGTAAAGTTTTGGTCATCATTCGGATGGGATCCCCTACACTTATGAAAGTTACAAAAGTTATTTAGTCAAGAATAGTGTGCGATCTTTTGTTATTTGATTAGCATTAAAGCGTAGACAGCAGCGCTAGGATTACGCAACAGTCATTATACAGCTCAGTGCCTTCACGCAGTTAATTTATAAACCATCGGTTTGTTATATCGGCCTTTTTCCTGCTACAGCCGATATGCTGATATGCAAAAATCGGCCGATAAATATCGGCAGTCGATACATCGGTGCATCCCTAATTTTAAGAAAAGAGCAATGTAGGCTACTTTTTCAAAAAAAGACAAATAATATTACCCAGGATTAATTGTAATATACAGAATGCATTGTAATATACAGAAGTAATATACTGTAAAAACAATGCATTCTGGGTAATATTTGTCATTTTCGAGAAGGTAGCCTATAGGTTACTTTCTCGAAAACGAAAAATAATATTACCTGGAATGCATTGTTTTTACGGTATTTTACCGTTTCTTTGGAAAAAGATATTTTACTGTGTAAATTTTTTTTTTTTTTTTACGGTTATTTGTTAGAGTGAGATCTTTGAAACTTTGACCTTTTACATTCACAAACAGCTATATTACACACTACATGAAAGGTAATATCTGAAAAAGCATAATAGAGGCACTTTAAACTCATCAAAATCCTATTTTTTTTTCTTGTTTCTTGGTCAGATACTTAAACCAGACTTTAAGTCCCAGATTGCCAATGTGGACTTTTGAACCCCACTGTATCTGGTGCGTTATCTCATTCCAACACACACACACACACACACACACACACACACACACATTCCCCAGCAGGGAAGAATGGCACTCTTTGAAACAGCTTTGGGAATGAACTAAAGACACTGGACGCTGGTCTTCATCCTCACGCGCACAGAAACTCACACCTGCGCCCAAATCTTTCCAGATGGAGGGATTTCTGACTGGTAGGATGAAATTAATTAGAGAGTGGGGGGAAATAAGCTGATCTTGTTGGCTCTGGGATTTGGCTTTTGACAACAGGGTGTAATTGTTCAAGGTGCGGAGCTTTGGGTCCTGATGTGTGGTGGACAGGTGTGGGAGAGATAAGGCACGCGTCTCGTGGCGTGATGAGGGTGCCGGCAAGAAATAAATCCAGCTCATTGCTCACCGAAGGATGAATTTAGGGGCGGAGGACAGGTCTTAAAGTCAGTGGCAGCAGGGTGAAGCCAGCACCATATCAGAGCTGCAGAGACACAGAAATTGGGGACCAAAAGAGGGTCAGGCTGATATTTGAT
Source organism: Ctenopharyngodon idella (assembly GCF_019924925.1). NCBI lineage: Eukaryota > Metazoa > Chordata > Actinopteri > Cypriniformes > Xenocyprididae > Ctenopharyngodon > Ctenopharyngodon idella. Next base: position 9,818,037 of record NC_067242.1, read on the forward strand.
GGTTTCTTGAATTCATCTACTAAATGTATCACATAGTGAATATAAGAAAAATCTGCTTATCTAGTGTCATCAGCAGAACAACTGGAGTGAAAGTAAAGAAATAAGATTTTCAGGCACACTAGCAGAAAGTAGATTGACTGTACATTTCTTTCCGTTGTAAATAGATAGTTTCATGTCTGCTGAATGGATGTTTCTGTCCAAACCAGAACGTAATTGATAATGAGTTATGAAACCAATACCTGCTGCTGTTTGTTTACACTGTGTTTTGAATCACAGATGCTTAGAGATGTGAATTATACTTTTTAATATGTTAGATTGAAAATATTCCTCAAAAATTGACCCAACTAACTGAGAGCTGTCTAAACAAACAGTTTCATATCAGTCAGTGCTGCTGATCTGAAGAGTTTTGAGCTACCAGCATGCATTGCAGCATGAATAAATGATGTGGTTTCTGTAATAGGATTTTTTTTTTTTGCAGTTTGCAGACTTATGATGCTGTTGTGGTTTTTGTCATTACTGATGGTTATTTGTTGTGTGGTGATATTTTAACTTGATGTTTGTTGAATTGAGGTTTGAGTGTTGAGGTCCATGCCCATCGATATTAAACTGTTGCATATAATGTTTTTGCTTTGCAAAATTTTCTCTTTTTTGCACACATGCAGCTTGCAGAGTTCATGTATATTAACTATTTAATGCATGATTTAAAAAAAATCTTAATGTTCCTTTTTGCTTCAAAACAATTAGATTTTTTGAGGAACAAGAATACTTTAGTTGCTCTGATGTGAATTTATTAGCTGAATTAGATGTTTTGCATTTAGTAAACAGTCAAATTCAAATTGCTTAAACTCAGTAGTTGTATTAATAAAGACAAAAATCATGATGCATCATGTTGCATGTTGGATAACAACAATTCATAGTTATTTTTGTGGTTGTAAATGTCTCTGAATGTCCCTAATGTTGTCTAAATACCCCAAGCTTTTGATCATATGAAATTTGAACGTGTTAATGAGAGAATTTCATGTTTATTTGCTGTTGTAGTTTTAGTGTTCTATTCCGGAAAATCATATCTGTTTTCATTATGAAACATGATTTTGATGATGTTTCCAGTCTCACTGCGGAGACATGAGGAAGGAAGTCTGTCCAGCTGTTTTGTAGTCAACAGGCACAAACAGTTGAAACGAGGCAATTTTGTACAAATGGAAGTGCTATTAAAGTTGAATTCTCATCTTTAATAGAAAAGTAAAAAAAAAAAAAAGAGGAACACACAGCTGGGTCGGGTTGCACTCAAGTGTGAAATAATTCCCATTTTCAGTGAAAAAATGTGTGTGTGTGTGTGTGTATATATATATATATATATATATATATATATATATATATATAATATACACACACTTCATAACAAACTATAAGAGGGTTCCTAAACATTTGCTTAATGAAGTAGGATCATATAACAATAGTAAATAAAAAATTAATTAACCACACTTTCGTCTGCTGTAGATTCCTCATTTCCTCTGTTTGTCCTGAGGAACAGGAGAGATATATGATTAAAAAAAGTGCCTTTTTTCACACTTATAATGTTTATTTTCTATTTTCATCTATTTGTGAAACAGGTGAAAGTTTTAGCAGTCTTATAGTAAAACAATGCATATAACCTGGGCTTATGTGTATACATATATAGCTTAAAAGCATAATTCTTTTTATTATTATTTATTTATTTTTTTTACCTGAGGTTCACTTATAATTTTAAGTTTTCAAAAAAATGTTAACCGGCCACTCTTTCCTAACTTTACACTGATTCACAGGTGCTTCCTGCTGGCTGGGATCAACACAATGTTTGGTGAAATTCCTCCACATCTTATTGTTTGTTAAAGCTGCAGTCTGTAACTTTTTTTTGGTTAAAAATGATCCAAAATCAATTATTGAGCAAACCATACATAACCAGCCAGTGTTCAAAACTATCTCCTTACCTTAGCCCGATTCACAACGGTAGGCTTGTAACAATGTTTTTTAATTTGAGTGGTACTGGTAGGGAAATACGAGTTTGCCTTTGCGTCATTATTGTCTGTATACATAAAGAAGGAGTCCCGGATGCTGCAGGAGGCAAATCATTTGAAGACTCTTTTACAGCAGCTGTAATAATTAAGCTTGTCATTTTGATGGTGGATTGTAATCAAGAACGTAATCATCGACAACTGGTGAATCACCAGTAGTAAAAAACACTGTGGAGTGGCTGACAGCAAAAAAAAAAGAATGCGACCAGGCCCCTTTCTCTCTCTCTCTCTCTATCTCTCTTATAACTGCATTAATAACTGTATTATTTAGCTATCAATGGCTCAAGCCTCTGTTACTAGCTCAAAAATGACATTTTGGAATTAGCAATGGAGGCTTGGGATGAGATGCATAAGAAATTTGTGTTTTAAGGACAAAAACCTGACAAATGTCTTGAAATACAACATCTGAACAGTGTCTTGAGCTGTGGTAACCGTAGTATAAGCGTAATAATTGTCTCCGGGCCATTCAAGTATTAGAAAATAATGCATCGCCGCTTTGTGTCGTCGGGTGTGCATTATTTTCTAATAATTCAACGACCCGTCATCAATTATTCCCTACCTAGTATTTCTCTGTAGAACAATGTTGGCATTGTTAAATACAGTTTAATATTCTTTCTCAGAAATGAAACCATGAAAACCATTCTCTGAAGCCAACACCCCATATATATTTAAGTAAATATTATATAAGTATATTAAGTATGTTTATTAAGTATATTAAATTAACATCATAAACGTGCAACTAGTCGACTGATGGCTTAAATGAATGACTACTAGTCGACTAGAATAATCTTTGTTCAGGGGCAGTGCAGCGGTGAGTAAACTCAAGTTGTAAAGTCCCATTTCCAATGTCAAAGTGTTCCAGTCATGCTGAGTTTTAGACTTTCTTCCACTTCCATTTGAAAATAACCAACGGAATCATTTTTGTTGCCGCCATCTTGGAAATTACATCTAATGGTCATTTTCAAGTATGAGGTGGGAAATGTTCTGAGCTCTATCACCCATCCTACTTCCTCATTTACTTCCTTGTGAAGTCTAGGTGGGCTAAGCTGGCGATTAGGCGTCACCGATGTGTAAACGTGGTGTAATGTGTTATTTTCATCTGTCCACCATCAGGAAGTTTGGACAGTTCAAGTTATTTTTGCAGTTTAGTTTCAATAATGGTCTTTTTGGATTGAGAAAGACGTTTTCAGTACAGTTTTAGAATTCAAAGGTTTCTGCCAATGGCAATATCTTTATGAGAAATAAACTTCATCCTCAAAAGGACAACGCCTTTCATTTAGTGCATTTAATTTAGGGCATTTTATGACATTCAAATACTCAAATCACTTTAAGTCTTGACTTAATTACCCCTAGAAGTCATATTCTTTGTTCTCCGAAGACTATTGTTTTAAATGAAGGCTTTGGGATTGTGTCATGTGCTTTGATATCCTGTTATAGCCTGAATAGGAGCTTTTTCTTGTATTCAACCTGTGATGCACTCTCATTATAAAATACAATTTGGCTTTGGTGTGCAAAACAGCTTTCAAAACCCTCACAGAAATGTCATTTAGTCACACCACACTGACAATATAGAGCATTTCTGTCATAAAATCTTCTAATTATCTGCTTTTGTCAGCAGGGGTGCAGAAACTATTAGAAAATGTGTGTGGGGGGCAAAATCATATTTTTCCGACTGCCTTCAAAGTAATGAACGTCCTGAAAAAAATATCATTTTACTTGAAAAATAAATGCAGTCTTGCGTTTATTCAGATGGAATGCGAGTTAATCACAAATGTTGTCGTAGCCATGATGATCCAAAGTCCCTCAAGTCATGTGATCTTTATTCTAAGCCTGTTTTGATGTTCTGTCCATAAACAGTGGATGGCCTGCAGGAAATCTGAGTGGTGTGGGTAGTTCATCAGCCTGCTTGATGTCTGTTGTTTGTCTCCGGTTGTTTGTCTGGGAGTGAAGCTATTAGACAATGACTGCACATTTTATGAGCTCATTTCTGCCCATACTAAACATACATTCGGTTCCCAGGATGCTCTGTAGAGGAAGGTGGGGGAGTCTGCTGTCACTGAGCACAGAACCATGATTGTAGATTACAGTGAATGATAATTCACACTATGGAAGTTTTGGATTTATTTATTTATTTATTTTACAGTGGGCTTTAGCAGTGACAAATCTGGTTTTGTATAGTTGTGTGTGCATTAAAATGTCTTAAAGAAATGCACGTGTATGCTTGTTATATTATATATTTTATTTGCCAGCTTATAAACTGGATTATTTTTGAAGTTTATCAGTATTGGCTGATAAAACTGTGTGCACTTTGCTGATAGATTTCCTTTGCGTCCATTCTATGGTCATTTTAGATGGATGTCATTATATATTTGCATTCAATTGGATGCTTTTTACAGAATATTTACAAAAGTAAATTTACTACATTTACTACAATACTTGATTTAAATACAGTGTTAAATACATTGTTTTCTTGAGAGCGTATCACTCTAAAAATGCTGGGTTAAAAACAACCCAAGATGGGTTAAATATGGACAAACCCAGCGGTTGGGTTAAATGTTTGACCCAACCTGTTGGGTAGTTTTATTAAACTCAAATAATGATTAAAAATTACTGTATGGCTGGCTTTAAAATGAACCCAAAATAGGTTGGATATTAAAAATCAGATACATAATTACTAGAGGTAATAATCAAAAGGTGAGCATTTATTAATAAGCAATTTAATAAATGTTTATTATTTAATTATTTATTAAACTTATTAATAAATGTTCATTTATTAAACATATTGATACATTTTAATTTCCAACCTATTTTGGGTTCATTTTAGGCAAGCAATACAGTAATTTTTAAACAATAATTGAGTTAAATAAAAGTACCCAGCAGGTTAGGTCAAACATTTAACCCAGCTGGTGGGTTAAAACAACCTGATCACTGGGTTTGTCCATATTTATCCCAACTTGGGTTATTTTTAACCCATCATTTTTTAGAGTGTAGGTTTGATTTTGATATTTGTGGGAACATAACATACCATGAAAAAAAAAAAGTTTTTACTAAAAGAACAGAACCCTTTTTAAGTTGTCCATTTAGGTCTGTAATATGCTGTATTAATGTGCTCTAACAGAAATTTTAAGAAAATTGCCTTGTTTATCCACAACATATGAGGTAAGCAACAATGCTTAAATTAAATTTTCAACCAACCATTCTTCATGCTTTCAAAAAAAAGGATCAAAGACCCCCTTTTTTTAAACTGTATTTTAACAGTAAGCATTGTGCAGAGAGATGGAGGCATGCCTGAGAAATAAAAACACTCATTTTGTCATAACAGCACTGCCTGTTGAATTTATATGGGCTAGAATTAAGAGGTCACGATGCTTCAGTGCTCTGTCATGTCCGTGACTTTTTAAAGATTATGTTTTAAAGTTTATGTCATATAACAATAATAAATACAAATAACTTTAAACTTAATATACAAAGCTAAATTATGTTTATGCTTATTAGGATCAACAAATCATCTCACTACTTTGCTCTGAACAACCATAATACGCGTTATGGACGTGAAGCTTCATATTAAATCATATGCATATGACTTTGCTTCTTTATATTGCTGTGATCTTGAAACGAGGCAATTTTGTACAAATGGAAGTGCTATTAAAGTTGAATTCTTATCTTTAATAGAAAAGTAAAAAAAAAAAAAAGTTTCAGGCTTATCTATCAGAACATATCCAATAATCGCAATAATCTGTGCTTTGTTTGTTTTAATCCGAAAAAACGTGTCAGCTTTCAAATTCAGTCGATTTTATAGCAAAATTCGTTACTGCAGCGCCTCAGTGTAAGCGGCGGATCAAGCGCACATGAACCGATCTTCTCTTCCTCTTTGCCAGTTACAGAACGAAATATGAACATCAGAAGGTAGGCCTATATGATACAGTACAACTTACAGAAGAGCATTGTGTCTCATAGGACACTTACCTCGGGATGTCACGGTTTTACCTGTTTGTTAAAACATGAATAGCCTATTGATCATAATCCCACGATCAAGCTGACAAAATAATAATAATAATATTGCAATAATTTTGACATGAAATAAAATGTGATCATTTTGACTCAAGACTCTAGCTGAAAACCGCGTGATCATTTAGACAAAGCAAAACTGACATGATTGTGAGTGACAGTAGTGCCAATCTGTTCACCTGACTGTGGGGAAATCCTGTGATTTTAAACTGCTTTATGATAAACATTAATATTTGTTCATGTATTTTAGCAAGCAGTTCTGTTAGAAGGAAAATCAATGTCTCAATCGCTTGAGGTCTCTATGAAGGTTTTAAAGCAGTCTTCTGTGCCGGTTGCAGAGCGGTCACGTCCGTAACGTTGTTTTTTCCTCTTAAATGCGAACACACACACACAAAAAAAATAATATTTTATGTTCTGTGGAGAGCCAACCCTTCTTCATTCGGTGGGCAGTGTTACTTTTGGTTCGCGCAGTCTAATTCACAGAAACATCTAACAACACATATTTTCATTGTTTGATCAAAATTTTTGCTCGGGACAATTCAGTAGTTGATGGAAATTGGTATGTTCCTAGCGTCCCTACTTAATTCTGTGCCCCTTGCAACATGTATTGATGAGTCATTCAAAGTAAGACCAGGAATGTGTGTTTAGAATGTAAACTGGTTCAATTTTGGTTTAATGTTGATCGTATGATAGAGAGAAAATGAGTTTTTAAAACAGAGGTTGTGTGTACCAGAGAGCTATGTCTGAATATCCTCTTCAGATCAGCCACAACAATGTTCATCATCAACCCCACCTGGGACCAATGGGTCTTATCACCATGGAGATAGATGGATGTGTGGGTGGTGTGATCAGTTTAGTCCCGAACTGCTGAACGGCTCAAGACACAAACAGGTGGTTTTACATACTGCATTTCTGGAAGAACTGTTCCTGACACTGTACTTACAGCCTGTTCCAACTCTGAATGATGCCTGAAATCTCACAGAAATAGAATCATACATAATTAGATCTTTAAGGACTGCTAAAAATATCGATTTTGTGGTTTGGAGCCCTGCCTCCTTCAGATAGCCACACCAAAAAACTGTAGCCTCTTGTTTAAAATCACAAACATGCTTTCCAGGATGAGTTTATACAAGGAGATGTGCTTGTTGTCCATCCAAAGAAGGTTTTATTCAGTTTTAAACCACTGGTGAAAGCAATATCTCGAATGAGATCTCTATAATTACTCAGTTGTTTGTCCTAGACAGCAATGAGATGAAATGGAGAGCAAAAAGTAGGCTATTTATCATTAATATCAGACTTTTGGGATTTTTCAGTAATCTCACGTTTCAGAAGAGATCTCAACAAATGTCTCAAACTAAAACTTTCCAATCAAAGATCAGGTTTTAGTATGAACTCAATTTCTCATTCAAGACAAAATTATTTGACATACCAATCGTTCAGTTTATACTATAAATGTTTCTTCTAAAAGTTCTTAAGAGATATTAAAACAAATGGATACAAATGAGTCAAATATATTGGCAAAGTTTATACTTGTAAAGATACTGTTTTATTGTGCTTTTATGTTACTTTTTTGGTCTTTTTTGTAGCTTGATGGTTCTTGGTCCTCATTCACTCTTGTTGTATGAAAGAGAGCAGGGCAAACATTCTGTTAAATGTCTCGTCTGTTTTGACGAGTAAGTCATACAGGTTTGAAATGACTCGAGTAAATGATGAGAGATGATATTAATTTTTGGAAGAACTGTCCCTTTGCATCTTTTTTTTTTTTTTGAGTTATGACAACTTTAAGTGTATTTATGTTCAACCAACAAGCTACATTGAGTTAGAGGAACTTAATAATTTGTAGCATAAACACACATTTTTAAGTTGATTACTCAAAAAATTAAGTCACTCCAACTAGTTGTAGCCCTGGAACCAATTAATCTGATCTATTTCAGTTTAAATCAATATCTATCATAGCACATGCTAACATAACTTATTTAACATGTATATTTAATGAAAAAGTAAGATATTACTTGTCACTGGCATTAGCGCAGTCATTGCTTATAGAGTCAATGTAGTGTTTACCTTCACATGTCTACTCTTCAGCACAATGGTACCCAAAAAAACTTCAGCATTACAGAAACTCTTTTAAATGTCAAACATAACAGCTTTAAACACTAACAGGTCTTTCCCTTCACTAAAAACTAATAAATTAACACTTAATTTCAAAATTTATTCTCCTTATCCAGTCCTATGCAAAGCATGCTGGGAACTAGAAATCCACTGCCTAATTTCTAAAGTTATCAAGACAATTTCATTAAGTTACTATAACCTCATTTTTTAAAAAAAAGCCAATTAACACAGTAATTTGAGTTTAAATTATAGACGATATTAAGTTGATGTAATGATCAACATTATTATGTCAACAGAACTCTACAAAATAATGTTAGCAACTTAAAAGGTTTAACTAAAACAGTAAATTAGAATTTTTAACTTCGCAACCATGCATTTATTTAAGTTGTGGTAACAAGTCCCCTGAATTACTTTTTAGAGTGCAGTAGAATGAATGTGTTTATTCAGTGAATTTTATAGTTAAATTTAGTGTGTGGATAAATCTCTTCTTTTATTGTTTGATATACAGTCTTTCTCAGACTGCATGACAAAGGCCGAGTCCTAATCAAATTTGGGATCTTCTCCAAATGACTGAAGTGACCCATGAGTCTAATTTTGGAAATCCTGACATTTTCAGGCGGACTGAATCCATCAGCGCTCATGGGTAATATGTAGTTGGTGAAATGAGTGTCACCTATAATGCCTCGCCAGGTCTTTGTTCAAGTGAATTTCCATTTCACCTCTTGTAGATGGTAATAAGTCCCAGTACGAATAGAGATATGCGTTTTTCTGCTCGTCGGCCCAGCTGAGGGCGGCTGCTCCATCGGGAAATAACCCAACGTCGCTCCCAGTGGTAGTAGAGTTTTCAATTTCCCCAGCTTATAGAGATGTATTGGCCAATGAGTGCCCCTTCGTTCCCCTGTTGAGCCTCTGCCAGACTCTAATGTGGACTCTCCTTCAAACTGTCACGCTTATACCTGCGTGATAGCAGTGAAACTAATGATTGTATTAGCATAAGTGCTGGTATAGGAGGTCAGCAGTTACCGTGTAAAGACGTCGCATGCATGCGGCTCAATGAGGAGAGCGCTACGCTAATGTAGACAAATATGTGCCCTGCGCTTGTCAGTATCCCGTTTATCACAATATGTGCCGTTATGTATCACTGAGAGAAACATTCCATATGCTTTCTCCGTTTGGTGCCCAGCTTGCAAAAAAAGTTAATTTTAGACTTTGCTACACATGATAAATCTTTGTTATTGTAGCCGAAATGTGAGGCATCAGACTCAAATTGGATTTGTGGGGAAATGGAGGGTTTGATGAAACCGTGATAATTCCCGCATTGATCGTCTCACTGTCAGTTATAATCCAATTAAAACAGATCGTCTGGATCTAACCTGGTCTCGCTGCCGCAGCGAGTGTGTCCACAGTCCTCCTCCTCTGTCGCCCTTTCTCTGTAATTAAGGATTAAAGGAAAACTCTAATGAAGGAAAAAGGCTCAGACGTAGCCTGCTGGACATACAACAGCTCAGTACGTACAAAACTCATTTAGAGTTCAGAAAAGGAAAAGAATATTCTACCTCAAGTGAAATTGGTCCTTGTTTTATTGAAGAGTTGGAGAGCATAGAGATGCATATCCCATGTGGGAAGTTGACAGATACATTTAGTTTTTGCCTTTATTATTATAGGACAGTAAGCAGACAGAAAGCGAAGTGGGAGAGAGAGAGAGAGAGAGGGGGAACTGATTGGGAAAAGTCCACGAGCCGGGACTCGAACTCGGGTCGCCCAAAGTGCAACGGCGCTATTTTGGTGCTGCCCAACAGGCTATCGGCGCCGACACGGATACATTTCTTAAATTGTACTTGTTTTCAGATGCACGTTGTACTCTAAAGTCACTGCTGAGATAGTGTTGTTGAGCGATATTCCAGTACTAAATGATAAAAAATTTTATTAGTACCAATACTTTAAGAATGACAGCGTTTTAATAAGAGCCGTATTTCCTGTGTTGCATTGTGTGCAGTGTGCTGCTTCCACTCCCTGTAGGCTCACTGTGCATGCCAAACATTTTGTCCTCTCATTTGAGCTAGTGTGTATATATCGGAATAGGGGAGCAGCACTGCTTTAAGATATTGACACTTTAGAGCAATAAAGAAACATGCATGACTGAAAAATCGTGACATGCTTGATGTTAAAAAGAGTTAAGTGTTAAAAGCTACAAAAAAGACCACTTCTGTCTTTAACTACTATGTACTTGCATTTAATTGAATCATTTGATACAGTATTGTGTACATGTTTTTTCATTGTATTTTATATTTTAAAAAATAACTGCCTTTAATTAAGTGTTGTAATTAAATCTAAAATTACCCTGTTGAGCCTTCCCTTACACCTTAACCCACCCTTAAACTTAAACATACCACCAAACCATAACCTATCCCACTTCAGTAGCAGCAAAAATGTTTTGCAATACAACATGAACACAATAAATACATTGTACTTATTTGTTGAAGTAAGTACATAGTAGTTAAAGGATTAGTTCACTTTAGAATTAAAATTTCCTAAAAATTCCTTGGATGACCCCTATGTCGTCCAAGATCTTTCTTCAGTCGAAAAGAAATTAAGGTTTTTGGGGAAAACATTCCAAGATTTTTCTCCATATAGTGGACTTCAATGGGGACCAATGGTTTGAAGGTCCAAATTGCAGTTTCACTGCAGCTTCAAAGGGCTCTACACGATCCCAGATGAGGAATAAGGGCCTTATCTAGCAAAACAATCAGTCATTTTCTAAAAAAAATTAACAAATTATATACTTTTTAACCAGAAATTATTGTCTTGCACTACTCTGCGATGCCTCGCGCATTACGTAATCATGTTAGAAAGGTCACGGCGTGACGTAGACGGAAGTACTGATCCAATGTCTACAAAGCGACCGCGCAAAGACTACGTCAAACGCCCTTTACAAAAAAAGGTAAAACAACATGTCGGACGATTTTGAAGTTGGAGGAGAAAATGAGATGGAGTTTTTTGCCCTACCACGGTACTTCCGCCTATGTCGCACATGACCTTTCCAACATGATTACATAATGCGTGGCGCATATATTGTATCGAATCGCCCACCCCTAAACGACAGGTTAATGAATGTGTTTGATGACATAATTAGTCTACATGATGCTCATGCCCTCAAATAGACTTTGAATGAGTGTGTTTTATTTTGTGTCAAGCAAACTTTTTTCACCATTGGGGTTTAAGGCAGTTGAGGGCAGTAATAACTTTAATTTGGCTTGAGCCTTTTATCAATGTTGCAAACATCTCTATTGCATTTTGTTTAATTAATAAATAAAACAAAGAATTTCTCACACTTTCAACTACAGACGAAAATGAGATATATAATTTACTTTCTGCCTCTCCTGATGCCCCTAATTTGATTTCCCATTTTATGGCTGTCTTCACTAGTCAGCTCAACATATCTACCTTACATCTGAAAGATTCCTGGGAAAAGGATTTAGGTATTCTGATAACTGACGAAGACTGGTTAGAGTCTATCAAGGTCATAAATACATGTTCTATTAATTCAAGGCACCAACTAATTCAATATAAAGTAGTACATAGGCTTCATTCTTCTAGGGTTAAGCTTAACAAATTCTACCCCTCAATCTCCTCTACCTGTAACAAGTGTGAATCTGCCGAGGGCTCTCTGGGACATCTCTTTTGGTTCTGTCCGAAACTTTTTGAGTTTTGGAGCGAAATTTTCACATTCTACTCTGAGGCATATTCTTGTGATCTCTCCCCTGACCCAGCAATTGCTGTTTTCGGCTGGTCTGACTCTCTTCATGGCATCAGCCATCAAATTCAAAAAGCTGTCCAATATGGAATGGTGGTAGCTAAAAAAATCATCCTTTGTCTATGGAAAAAGGCATCAAAACCACTTTTTAAATCTTGGCTCTCTGAACTTTCCACCACTTTGCATTTGGAGAGACTCAGACACAACCTCTCTGGTAACATTGCTGGCTTCGAGGCCACCTGGGAACCCTTTCTTAAATATCTATCAAATGTCAAGGATAACAGTTTAAAGGTTTGATCCATTTATTACTTGCATGATCACCATATTGCCCTCGTCCACTGGCCTAGAAATGTATAACATTATAGAAAATATGAATAAAACTGAAGGAACTGATGTAATTCAAGGTTGTAAAATCATTCAAAAATGTATTTTTTTTCCCTCTTTCTTGTCATTGTCTTTTTGTACTGTTCTACGTTGTCTTAATGCCAAAATAAAAACATAATATTCAAAATAAATAAATAAAATAAAACAAAGAATTTTCATGTTCTGTCATCTATTATTCAATTACTTTTTGGTTCAAAATGGTTCAGTCAGGTATCGTAGTCATAACTTTGGTGTTGTGACAGCTGGGATTCAAACCCAGATTTTTTTTTTCTGTTTTACACATGCAATTTAAAAGTTCGTAATTCAAAAGGTTTCCTGAACGCTCCCCATTGGTCAGCCAAGCAGTTAGTCCCGCCCCAAACTGGTCGCACAACTCAAATGTATTTATTTAAAAAATGTTTGCATTTTGAGTTCTGTAGTTATTTTTTTCCCCTTATATTTGCTCAAAATGTCTGTGCATTGGAAATGCAAAGTATTTTAACATTACACAAACTTTAACCCATCTATATATTTAAGCATGCGTGCCACTATATCGAATTAATTATTTTGTAAATAGCATACTGTATGTGATTTAAATAAAGAATACAGGAAAATGAACACGCATACTGCTAATGGAAGATGCATTTGAACACTTTCCAGAAATTAATTGCTTACTATGATGAGGATATTTATATTACACCATAAAGAATCATCATCGCAAATGGGCCAATAATGCAGCAGTGTGTGTGTGTGTGTGTGTGTGTGTGCGCAAGTGCACATCAGATGATGGGTATCAGGGCAGATTAAATGAATTCATGCTTCGTTTAGTTTCATTACTCTGACAGTAAAGTTCAACAAACCAGGGAACTTGAATGAGGCGGTGATTGCTGAAACCTTTGCTGGCTGATCAAAACTTTCATTTATTTCAGCCCTCTCAGTGCAGAGTTAATGCCATTAAAAACACATTTAAATTTATTTAAAATTTATTAGAAAAATTCCTTGTGCCCTAATTACTCCATTTATCACAGTCAGACATTCGGATATTTGTTTTAAAAAACTTTTTGTGAAAGTTAATTAGGTTCAGAGCAGTACCATTTTTTTTTTTTTTTTCCTGAAGAAAATGTAAGAGGTGTTTGCCCATGCAACCACGATGCTAGGGTTTTTGTGTGGTTGCTAAGGCGTTGCTATGTGGTCAATAGTTGCTATGTGTTGCAAATTCAAATAGCCCACCCACAAATGTCCATGATTTTTCCTTCAATTTAAGTATATGGGATGTTTCTGCTAGTTTTATCATCTACCAGTCAAAAACTGTAAGAAATATATAACTTAGAAAATAATAATAATAATAGATAATAATCACCTCTTCCCAACAAGCAAAAGTTATGAGCAACTTTTGATATGTTAACTAAATCTTGAATAAACACAAGTAATCAAGAATTCAGAATATCCATTAATCACTGCTAAACAAATTCCTCCAGCAGTCCAGGATTCCCATGTTTGTCGCTTACACAATTCAAGTTAATTGTCATTCGTACTCTCGCGCCCTGTGATGGACTAGAGGGAGACTTGCGCTACATGGTTCTCGTGTGTAGAGCTGCAGTCTAATTGCATTTGGACAAGAATAAAGCAACTTCCTTAACACACTCTCAAGCAGATGGAAGCAGGATAGAGCGTACAGTAATTAACAAATCTAATGGAGGACAGTTTGCGAATAGCGTTCATTATGCTGCAATTTTCTGTTCCTTTTAAATAAAAGTGCCCAATATTCTCAAGCATTTGGATTTAATTGCAATTAATTAAATTCTCAGTGAATCCCGCACATTAGCTGGAAAATGATGTCAGTTCATAGTAATTCAGTGTTGTCTGTTTAATTCCACACAGAAGTTTTTTTTCTACAAGTCAGAAGTCAAATGGCTCTCAGCGAAAGTGCAATTCTTAGTATGCCTGTGTGGAATCTGTGCACTTTTTTTTTTTTTAGATTTTGTACTAAGATCATGGGGAAAATCTGCTGAAATTGGATGCATGATTAAATTAGCTAAATATGTATTACTTTGTGTGAGGAATTATGTTTCATGTGCAGTTTTTCACTGAATATCGACTTAAATTTCAGTCTGCTTTTCACACCAAGATATTATATGGTTTCAGAAGACTTATGAACAATCATATGGAAAACTTATGATGTTCATGAAGCGTTTGACTTTTTTTTTGAAGGTTGACAGCTGTTCACTGTGCTTTTATATGAACAAGAGCAGCATGAACATTCTTCAGAATGTCTCCTTTTGTGTTTCACAGAAAAAAAAAAGTCATATACACTACCAGTCAAAAGTTTTTAACTATTTTTAATGTTTTTGAACGAAGTCTTTTATGCTCATTAAGGCTGCATTTATTTCATAATAAATACAGAAAAAACAATAATATTGTGAAATATTATTACAATTTAAAATGATTTTTTTCTGTTTTAATATACTTTAAAATCTAATTTATTTCTGTGATGCAAAGCTGAATTGTCAGCATCATTACTCCAGTCTTCAGTGTCACATGATCCTTCAGAAATCATTCTAATATGCTGATTTATTATCAATGCTGGAAACAGTTGTGCTGCTTAATATTATTTTATAACCTGTGATACTTTTTCAGGATTCTTTGATGAATAAAAAGTTAAAAAATATCAGCATTTGTTTAAAATAGAAATCTTTTGTAACAATATACACTCTCCGTTCAAAAGTTTGGGGTCAGTAATTTTTTTTCATTCTTTTTTTTGAAAGAAATTAATACTTTTATTCAGCACGGATGTGTTAAATTGATAAAAAGTGATAGTAAAGATTTATATTGTTAGAAAAGATTTATATTTTGAATAAATGCTGTTCTTTTTAACCTTTTATTCATCAAAAAGTATCACAGGTTCCCAAAAAATATTAAGCAACACAACTGTTTTCAACATTGATAATAACTGAGTATCAAATCAGCATATTAGACTGATTTCTGAAGGATCATGTGACACTGAAGACTGGAGTAATGATGCTGAAAATTCAGCTTTGCATCACAGAAATAAATTATATTTTAAAGTATATTAAAATAGAAAACCATAATTTTAAATTGTAATAATATTTCACAATATTATTGTTTTTCTGTATTTATTATGAAATAAATGCAGCCTTAATGAGCATAAGAGACTTCGGTCAAAAACATTACAAATAGTAATGTTTCCAAACTTTTGACTGGTAGTGTAGGTTTGGAACAATGAATTCAATTTAAAGTCTGAAATTTAAAGTTTGAATTTGGACTTTTTGAATCCTCAGCTGGCATTATGGGATAGCAAAGTCCATGCGTTAAAATCTCAGTGGATGCAGTTGGTCACCAAGGTATTGTTCACTTATTACTTTTATGTATGAATGTTTAGTATTTGTTCATTCTACTCATATGGCATGCTGCTGTTTGCTTACTGTGTAGCAAGGAAGTATGCATGTTCATTGTTTTGATTAATATTAAAGTTGCATTTAAATCCTCAACCACTTTTTGCTTTGAGCTCAGTGTTAAAACACTGGTAGAACTACATATGACTAACCGGGCTATTTCATGTGCTGCTCCTGATTCACATTTGGCTATATTATGAAAAGCAAGATCCATATTCATTAGGAGGAATAATAAAAAAGTGGAATAATGTGGCTCATTCGGACTGAACGCTCGGGGCATTTATTATGTACTGTTTGTACTCCTCTCAGCAGGGCTTCTGCCTACAATAATGGACTTCTAACCTGCCCATAGGGAAATATTTGTATTCCACTATCAGTATATGAAAATATGAAGTAAAAGTAAATCAAACTATTTTCAAAGTAAAATAAAAGCACTGTAGGGAGTCTCGAGTTCTGCGCTTTCATTCAAATCTCCAGTTTAACCACATTCGCTCCATTGCATCCTCTGCAGGGACACTAAATGTGACGTCCGTCCAATAGCTTTTTGAAAACATGCCGGACCACCAGCATGCTGAATTCATTTACAACTACTTTAAAACCTGCGGCTCTTCGGTATCTTCAGTATAACACAATGAGTTGGGTTGAGTTGTTTTTCCTGAAGTCATCTGAGTCTCAGCAGGGAAAGGAAGCACACAGACTGTGGAAGGACGTGCTGTATTTCCTTTCATATAAAAGCCATTGACTCATGCACGTAGACAAACCATTAACAGTCGTTCAATATTATTCACGTTTACTTTGACATAAAGCCTGTATGTGGGAAGCTGATTATATGTAATATAATGGTCGAGTCATAAGAGGATCATATAGATTACTAAGGTTTATATACATATGTAGCAATGATCAATTTACATACAGTGTATGTATATATATATATATATATATATATATATATATATATATATATATATATATATATATATATATATATATATATAATGTATTATAGACTAAGCAGGATAAAAAATACACAACTTTGTCATGACCTTCAACTTCCCATCATCCATTGCTCCTTTCTCCTTTAGTCCTGATTCATTTAAAATCTTTATCAACTGCAAGGCTTGAAGCTTGCAGCCTTCACACGCTCTATAAAGCCATCAACTCTCAAATCTCAACTCAATCTGGCTTTGACATCTACGTTCATTCACTGTGAAGATGATGTCTCCGTGTCCCAGCTCGGCTAAACTGTGACACGGAGATCAGAAATAACAGACAATTTCTAACATGGAGCATGCAAGATGTGATGTGCACTCATGCAGCTAATAGCAAATTATGACTGTTTAGATTAAAATCTAAATTACCTTACTAATGACCTTTGCTTAAAGTCACTATGAAGCCAAAATTCATAATCTTTAATCAAAATAACTTCCCCTCCCTCTTGCAGCGACATCTCTTCTCTTCTCTGATGATGTTTACTGGCGCAAGGGCAGGTTCACGCTGTCACTCACATGAGATTGACCAATAGCAAACCACAACCATCAAATCAATTTCCCATGGGCAAAATCAAGCCCCGTCCTACATTATTTCTTGTTCGAGAAGCCGTTTCACTCAGATATAGGGAAATATATAGTCACAATAGGGAAAAAAAGACTTTCACAATTCTGTTTCATGCCTATTTTTACGTCATGAAGAAATGATAGAATAAATTTGTTGAGTAAAGTGTCGCACCATGGAAAATAGGATTTTCCTCACTCTTTGTAAGGGAGTGATGCAGAAATTAATGCTTAGAATGCAAAAGAAAATTTTGCCAGTAATTAGATTATTATAAATACTTATTATGGAAGCTTGTTTCCGTCATAAAAAAATAAAATAAAAACATAATTTGCGACTTTTTATCTCACAATTCTGACTTTTTTTCTTGCAATTGTGAGTTTATATCTCAAAATTCTGACTTTCACAGAATTGCAAGATACAAACTCACAATTGTGAATTGTGAAGTCAGAATTGTGAGTTATAAAGTCAGAATTGTGTTATGAAGTCAGAATTGTGTTATAAAGTCAGAATTGTGAGTTATA
This sequence comes from Ctenopharyngodon idella, assembly GCF_019924925.1. Lineage (NCBI taxonomy): Eukaryota > Metazoa > Chordata > Actinopteri > Cypriniformes > Xenocyprididae > Ctenopharyngodon > Ctenopharyngodon idella. The sequence continues at coordinate 9,835,810 of NC_067242.1, forward strand.
AAGTCAGAATTGCGAGTTATAAAGTCAGAATTGTGAGTTATAAAGTCAGAATTGCGAGTTATAAAGTCAGAATTGTGAGTTATAAAGTCAGAATTGAGAGATAAAGTTGCAATTACATTTTTTTTTATTTCACGGCATCTTATAAAGTCAGAATTGCGAGATATAAACTTACAATTCTGAATTTTTTTTCTCAGAATTGCAAGTTTATATCTCGCAATTCTGACTTCAACGATATCGACTTTATAACATGCAATTGCGAGTTATAAAGTCAGAATTGTGAGATATAAACTTGCAATTCTGAAAAAAAAGGTCAGTCTTTTTTCCCTCACAATTAGACATTATAAATATAGTAGTTTATATCTCACAATTCTGACTTTGTAACTCGCAATTCTGACTTTATAAGATGTAATTGCGAGTTTATATATCGCAATTCTGAGAAAAAAAGTCAGAATTGTGAAATATAAAGTCAGAATTGCGTGATAAAAATTCGCAATTGCGAGAAAAGTCAGAATTGCGACTATATCTCGCAATTCTGACTTTATAACTCACAATTGTGTTTAACTCTCGCAATTCTGAAGAAAAAAATAATAAAGACAGCCTGTATATTATAGAACAAAACTAGATTTTTACATTTTCTGAAAATTGTTTCTATGTGGTTACTAGAGTGTTCCAGGTGGTAATGGCCCAAATTGGCAAGTCTTGAATCCATCCTTCAAGTCTACGAGATTTGTTTTGCTCCACCAAGTGAAAATAAGTATAAGTCTTCATAACAAAATCATCAGGCTCCTCAAAAGCTGCACAATTTGATGTATCATTCATGTCCGTATCACAAATGATGCAGTTGAATAAACTAAAGGTTCAATAGTGCAATAGTAATGACTGCCTTAGCAGACACCACAGAACAATTAACTGAATGAAATATTCTGTTTTCTGCATTGAAATCAGAGGAGAAACTGAAATGACAGAGATTATATGCCATCTGAACCTGGTCCAAATGAAGAAAAGCAAAGCTAAGGATCTTCTAGTTTAAACATCAGAGATGTTAGCGGAGAGCCGCTTTGATGCCTTCAGCTCTGAGAATTGGAGTCTCAGCCGACCGTAGCAAAGTAGCGAAAATAACTGAAATAGTTGAGCAAGAGATCCTTTTCAATTTGCTATAACTTTGTTTTGCTAGTTGAAAACCTATGACACAGCTGGAGTTTGATCCACGGATTGATTTGATTTTCACTCGTCAAAACTTTGAGATCAGATTGGCTTTCAACGTTTGACTTGTCTTCTCCTTAAAAACATCAAGTCTGGAAATCAAGAACTTCTTTATTCATGAGCAGAAGATTGGATATGTGCAGGAAGGGAAGGAACCAATTTGTTTCAAGTGCTCTTACAACCCGTGGAGGTTATTAGATGTATCTGCTTCAGAGTTATATTTAGAGCTTCTGCATGCGTCCTCATCCTTTCAAAAGGCGGCATTGTTTCCTAGCGTCGCGTGGTGAGATTATAATATGATTTTGACAGCAGAGAAATAGTTTGACAGCTGGCTGAAAGGATGTGTCTTGTGTTCTCGACGCCTGTCAGATGGAAGGTAAACAAGCCACTATTAAAGAGGTCATGTTTATGCATGCATGTTTCACGATATATGTGTAGTCTGCCGTGATGCCAGTGCATCTAGACGTCAATGTTTCTTTCTTTACCTTGTGGTTTGATGGATTTTATGTTTGATTTAAACAGTAGCATGTGAATAATATACTTGGTACAAAATGTAACTTTGAATTGCGGTCATTTTACCTCCATTTTTCTTTGCACACTCACAAACATCTTTCTTAAAACAGGAACTCCTGGTCTGACCCAGTCTCCAGGACAGGAAAAAGCAGACGGTATGTCACGAACGGCCTCAGTTGCCTTAGACAGGTAAGATGAGTCAGTCGAGCTCCTAAAGCGATGCTCCAGCCTTTTGTTTAACATTAATGACATTTAAATTGCAAGTGACTGAATTTTACAGTTTTTAGTGTCACAGAAATCATTCTAATTTGCTGATTTGAGTCTCAAGAAACATTCTTATCAATGTTGACAACAGCTGCTTAGTATTTTTGTGGAATCCATGATACAATTTTTCAGGATTAGTGTTAGAGTTAGTGTTTTTTAACATTAAAAATGCAGACAGCAGCAGGTATATTGAGCTGCTGTCACTTTAAGGCAAAATGTACGGATCATTTAAGACATAACTGACTATGTTTACTTGGATACTCACCGAGACGGACATTTTTGACTTAATTTTGTGTGAATTTGTCCATTCAAGCACAAGAAAATGTGTAAGAGAGCTCAATTTAGTATTCGCACACTGTCTTCGGATGTTTAAACTTCCCAAACAGTGTGCGAGTAATGAATTGAGTTCCCTTCAGCATCTTCTTGCGCTTGAATATTTAAATTGGCTTAAATTTTAGTGACTGTCAACTGTCCCGAGCATCATTCATGTTTGTTTATGTTCACATTCTCACAACATTATATTGTTAGAATTCATAAAATTGTTACCGGCGATTAGCTACTCGCCAACTCCAATTTTTACTCTTGTTTGCCGCTTGACAAGTGTTCATTTTATGCCCTGATTTCACCTTTTAAGCAGCAACACTAAAATCTCTTTGAGTCTAACTTTGAGTTTGGAGTTTATCTTCTAAACTAAAACTTTAGGTATTTGTTCAGCATTTACGCAGGTAGATAAATGTGTAATATCCAGCAAAAAACTACACAGAACTGATAACGAGATTAAATTCAAATTAAATGTGCGCTGACAACTAAGTCAAAATTAAGAAATGTAGTGCACTGCTTTGAATGGAGGATTGTCTGATTAGGAATAATTATTTGAACATCAAATGCCACCTTCAAAGAGACCTAAATGGGGGGAAAAAAGGGAGAAACTTTCATATTTATCTGCTCTTTGAAGCTAACGATAAAGGTTTTTGCATTTAATCCCTCATTTTTTTTCCCCTGGCTGTCTGCTCAGGTGCAGAATGAAAGAGAATGGGTGATTTTGTGCTGCTACTCTTCAAATGTTGGGTCTTTCTTTTGCTGACAAAAAGTGAAACCAATTAAAATCAACTCATTCTGCTGTTGCCCACAACAGAGTCCATGATGTACTCAAACTTCAGCCAGTGAGGAATTAAATTGTGCACATTTGTTTCAATGGCACAATTAAAAATGCGCATGTCGCAGTGTGACTGCAAGATACAAAACATCATGAAAGTATTTGTGCTGTGATGTGGAGTTCTTTTAAGTAACCAAAAAAAAAAAAAAAATTCTTGTCACCTACAAGAGATGCAACAGAATTCTTGATGTCTTCTGAGCTATGCAAACATCCTCCTGTGAATGCCAGCTAATGATGGAGAACAGCAGTAAAGTGAGTGGATAAAACACTTCTTGAATATATGCAGTTACAGTTGATCTGATATTGTGGCATTTTGAGTTTCAGTAGCAATAGATTTGTATTATTTGGCACTCACAAACACAACATGTGATTCATGGTTAAAAAGCAACTGCAAAGAGCAAAGCAAATCTAGATGAGTTTGAACTTGTTTACCTGCTTCAGTTTACCTTTTTCTAAGCTCTGTCCCTTTTTGGTTATTATTGCTCTTGCAGACAGAACGTCCAACAGGTTAATTGGTATTGAAATTTGACTTTGTAAAGCACTTATGCCTTTTTTTTTTTAAAAGTAATTGTTAAATTAAGCATTAATATGATAGATATAATAATAACAAATATAGCTGCAAGCACCAGTTAAGGGGCCAAGCACAACAGAAGCAAACAAGGAAGCTACCAGCAGACCAACAATGTCATAATGGACTATGATAGCAACTGAGACAAAGACACTGCATGTTAATTTTGAAGTCAGTCAGACCAACGGTACTGCATTTAGTGCCAATTTCAAGTTTTGTTCAATTATAGCGCCACCAAGTGCTGGTCCAAAACTTTTCAGACTCCTTCAGGGCATCGTGCCGATGACCCATACCAAGTTTCGTAATGATACGTTCATGCGTTTGTAAAATACAGCATATTACTACAAAATTCAAAATGGCCGACGCCCAAAATGGCTGATATGGGAAAATTGCATATCATTCAACTCAAACTAACGAGACCACTTTTATGATTTTTGGACAAAACGTTCAGAAGTTATAAGCAAAAATAGCAATTTTCGTATCTCCGGACCAGTAGGTGGTGCTGCGCTGAAACGCAGCATGTAAAACCTTAGGTCATGCTTGTGATGACATGCACCAAATTTGGTCTGAATACAATAAATCTTAGAGATCGAGCCTTAGAGCCAAATTTCATAACTTTCCCGCAAGCAGTTCTATGGGCTGCCATAGACTTCCAGAGCAGAAGAAGAAGAAAGCCAACGGATACAATAGGTGCCAACGCACCTTCGGTGCTTGGCCCCTAATAATAACAACTTAAATTTGGTCTAACACAAAAAAACTGTTGTAAATATAGCAAATAAGTGACATGAACCACTTTTATGGTATTTTTTATGCTTTTTGAGGTTGTATGGAAAAGATCTATGTGAAGATTCTTGTGTTCCATGTACAAAATAACACCATAACAGATAGAACAACATGAAGATGAGTAAATAATGACAAAATGTACATCTTTTCCATGTTCCAGACACATAACAGCTTTAAATTACCGGCAGTGTTGTTCAAAGCAGCTATGGTGGCACATCTTCACATTGCAATGATATATATAAAATAATCAACACCTTGTGTTTATAGAAGCCTGCAAAAAAGATCATTTATTAGTCTATATTAAGCTTCCCTCTCTTGTGGCATATGAATATGAAATTCAATTCACACAGATGCCACCGAACTGGTATGAATAATAAAAACAGTTAATCTTTTCTTTAATTAAATGTCTCTCTCAAGCCTCATTGCAGTATGGGAAAAGACCCACTGGTGTATAAAACAAACCTAATTAATTCAGATTCTTTCTCAACGGCAAGTTTGTTTACTTGCGCAGTGTCTATCATTTTGAGTGAATGAGTGTCTTCAGGTCACAAAAAAAGAAAAACAAAATGAAATTTGGGGCAGTGAACAAGGAGACATTTCTGTGTAAAAGTTCATTGTGTGTTGTTCAGGAAAGAAATGAAATGTATTTTTCCCTTCATTCCTGTGCTCATCGTATGTTTCATGAAAGAGATGTTTAATTAAATCATGTTTTAATAGATAGATGTTCCTAACTGGTCTCTCTGAAATACGTGCAAGCGTTCAACATTCTGCTGCTGTGTAAATTGGTTTAGAAGAACAAGGAGAATAATATTGTGCAAACTTGTAGCTGTCTGCTCAGTAAAGCCGGTCTTAAGGACCAAGCGCTATATGCTTTCTTTGAATCCCACTGGGAATTGCCGAGCGAACACGCTTGACAATGCAGCTGAAACAATTAATTAGTGAAAATCCTGTGCTGCATGTGTCATGCTTTGCAGAATTAATTAATATGTATGCTTTCAATACGCTCCCAGTCTCCACGGGCTTGTACAGTGTTTCTCAGGTCACCTGCTAGACTGCAATAAAACCTGCAAGATAAAAATCACCAACATCCAAATTATAATTTGCTTTTTTTCCTTTCCAGTATCAGAAATGGTCCAAGATCCCCCCTGAGATGACAGCTTAATTTTTCAATGTAGCCTGATTACCATCTCCTCCACTCACGGCGTGTTACACTAAATGAACTGAGACTGCAATTAAAAAAATCTGTTTAAATTTTCTTCACTAATGATCGTATGCTAGTTAAGCCACTCATTGTATCTGACTGGGCTGATATTTATCAACACGTAGCATTAATATCAACTAAAATAGCCCCCCAAATAATAATTTAGCTACTTATTTACTTATCCTGACGATACTCATGTTGTTTGACATATGTGGAATACAAAATTTGTGCAAATTGTACATGGTGCTTGATTAAATGAATATGCACTATGTTTGACTTCAGTAAACCAACTGGGGTCTCATCACCAATTGTGCTGTGAGTTTTGAATATGCACAAGCACAAATGAGATTTGAGAGCTGCAGTGGATGTTATAGATTTATGTGCATAATGTTCCTGACTTTAGAAGACTTGGAATACAGTCATATGGACCATTTTTATGGTGCGTTCATCTTTATGAGCTTGTTTGTCATTTTAAAGCTTGACAGCCTGGTTACTATGTTTTTGTCACAAAATAGCAGCATAAACATTGTTCAAACCATCTACTTTTGTGCTCCACAGAAGAAATAAAGTCATACAGCTTTGGAACGACATGAGGGCGAGTAAATGATGATTTTTCTTTTTTTTTTTTTGAGAGCTATTCCTTTAAAGTGCTACTATTATGCTATTTTAAAGGGTTCACCCAAAAAAGAAAATTATGTCATTTATTACTCACCCTCATATCGTTCCACACCCGTAAGACCTTCGCTCATCTTCAGAACACAAATTAAGTTATTTTTGATAAAATCCAATGGCTCTGTGAGGCCTGCAGATATGCTAGATCAAGATAATTTCCTTTTTCAATGCCCAGAAAGCTACCTAAGACATTTTTAAAACAGTTCATTTGGTTCAACCTTAATATTATAAAGCGAGGACAATACTTTTTGTGCGCCAAAAACCCCCAAAACAAAATAGCGACTTTATTCAACAATATCTAGTGATGGGCGATTTCAAAACACTGCTTCATGAAGCTTCAAAGCTTTACAAATCTTTTGTTTTGAATCAGTGGTTTGGAGCGCGTATCAAACTGATTTTGGTGCTCCGAACCATTGATTCGAAACAAAAGATTCGTAAAGCTTCGAAGCTTCATTACCGGATCAATTAGAGCCCGAGTCATCATCCTTTGGAAGGGTGAACATGATATCACCAAGTACAACATGTACCTGGATCAACATCTTTAATGATCCTAAAACAACATTCCAATCATCCCTCAGATTTGGGGGAAAAGTTTACAGTTTATGTCAAGTTTAGGCTTACAACTATGGTTAGGTGCTTCTACATTAGTATTATTCACCATTTTCCTCTGATTTTAGGGATAAGATATGGGCCGGGTTAGGACTACATTTTCGGGCAGGAATGTTGTCCCAGGATCAACAAAATATGGCAAAATCACGGTGACCGGAAGGGCACGCAAAGTGGATTTGCTTTCACAGCTCAGAAAACAGCGTCTTCTCAACATGTCGGCAACATGAACCAAACACTTCCAGGCCTCAGCTACAACTACAGTGTTTGAGGGCGGGTCAAAGAGGGCGGGTCGTTGTTCGTGTACAGCCAATCAAGACCATAGACTGGAAGTAAGACTGGAACGAACTACTGACGACTTGTTTTAGGTATTTCAGAATCAGTTCTTTCTTTTGGGAGACAATAACTCCATTTATCAGGCACTTTGATCTTTGAAACTTTACCGAAACAGCTATATTACATGCTACATGAAAGGTAATGTCCGAAAAAGCATCATAGGGGCACTTTAAGACTTCATTACATAACATCTGTTATAATTAGTCAAACTGTTTGCATGTCAAATGCTTTCTTAACGGACTGAAAGAAATAAAATTTGCAGTTTTGTTTCAGTAATTAGTATTGTGCTTATTTCCTTTTACAGAGCAAAGATGATCTTGATTTTTAGGATATGTCCCCTTTAAGGTAACAACAGCTGCTGAGTGTGTAGATGAGATTTGTTTGCATCTAAACTCCATATGGGGGGATTGTCCTAAACAGGCATTTTCATTCTGTCTTCCTTCTAAAATATTTCAATCATTATTGGTGTCAATTAGCAGTGGATCAGTCAGAGGACCATGATCCTATCTGACATGCTAATTTGAGAGCTGGAAAACTGCCAGTTGCCACTAAGTAGGTCACGACTGCAGTTTCAGTGCAGCGGTGTGGCAGGTCAGTGAATGAACGGCCACCTGCTTTTCAGAGTTTAACCCTGTCTCTGAAAAAACATCCATGACAGGATGCAAGATTGGAGACTCTGAATGCAGTGCATATATTGTTCTTAAAATGTCATTAAACGAACTCATGATTGCATGATGTGGGTGGTTTAGCATGAAAATAACTTCTTAAAAGGTAAACAGCTCTAGATGTCACCCAGTGGAATGTGCCAGCTCGTTTCATTCCAAGCAGGAAATGAAAATTATAAATAAAACATAATTATTCCTACAATAAGAATACATATACAGGGCCTAAAACTAACTATTTGCCACACCTGCCATTGACTGGTGACTTAAGAAAACTTACCGGGCATAAATATATATTAGGCAGCAGGTATATATTAGGCTGCTGTCACTTTAAGAGCGAATGCACGGATCCAATATACTGATACACGTTTTCTTTCTCAACTGTTTATGTTCACTTAAGACATGACTGACTATGTTTACAAGGATACTCGCCAATATGGGCATTTTCAAGCACAAGAAGACATGAAAGAGAGTTCAATTCAGTATTCGCACGCTGTCTGAGATGCGTATTTCTGGGCGTGCGCTTCGGTTTGCGCACAGAAAACCCATACAGCGAGTAACGAATTGAGTTCCCCTTCGCGGCGTCTTCGCCTTGAAAATTTCAGTTGGCAAGGCTTAAACTTTCATGATGACGCAGCACTGGCCCATCAACTGTCCCGAGCGTTGTTCACATTTGTTCACGTTCATGTTCTCACAACATTGCATTGCTAGAATTTATAAAAATATTACCGGCCAACTGGCGATTGACACCGTTCCATATACTTAACAACGCCAATTTTTATGAAAATGAAAGCTCTAGCAATAGACTAACATGTCTTGCTCTCATATAAATAAGAATACGTTGGTTGTGTTTTATCTTGGCGAGGACTAAATAACCCGAGGACTAAATAACCCAAGGCTGAGTGAGTTTCAAGACCGCCAACCTCAAAATTCCTAACCCTTTGAAATGCTTGAAAACCAAAATAATGAAATACATCTTTATCACACAGATCAGGACATACCCTCCACCCACCTGCATTTTCGAGGAAGAGACTCATGGGAAGGCTGAAACCTGATTTAAAGTAAATGACTGAAAAGCAGTGCCAGACGTCCTCCGTTTTCCACCACGAGCGAGCTTTGAGGATACGAGTGGCTCATTGCATCAATCAAGGGCAGCAATTTTTGTCAGATTTTCATTTTATGAATATATGAATATAATCATCTCCCTGAGAGTCTTTCTGACTTGTATAAACAGAACACTTTGTGGCCACAGTTGACTGACAGTAGCTATGAACCTTGTTTGATCAGTTAGTTCAGGATGAAGGCTCTTTAGTAATACTTAACATGTTTGAATACAGAAAAAAAGACTGAATGAAGGAAACATTGACAAAATTCACTTCATAGAATGTTACTATGGCAACCAAAAGCTCTCAACAATGACAGAATGCATAGAGAGAAGAGCACTTTAAACTGCAGAAGGGCACTTCTGATGTCACCGGGAAGTAATAAAGTGGTTACTGTAATGAACTCCAGAGGGAAGGTTGAACCGAGAGAATAAACCCATAAATACTTAATACCTTACATAGCATTTGCCATTTAACCAAATCTAGTCTTTTTAAAGTGTGTATCGAACGCGTTCTAAAGCTCAGCAAGGCTAAAAGCCCCTAAATGAGGATATTAAAACTTGGCGGAACAATATTGTGTAGCCACGCCCAATTAATCTCCACTTTGTTTCAGTTGGACCAATTTCATGCTCCTCTGATCAGACAAAACACTCGCAGACCTGCCACTTTACCAGCCGCTGAGAACCCCGACTAGGCATCGGTGATTAGTGAGGCTGCATTTCCAAGAGTGGATGTTTTGCTTCCTTCTGAACTGCGCTGTGCGCCATATGTTTGCGAGCAACTGGAGCAACGACGCTGACAGGAGGAGTCCAGGTTGTGAGGCCAGAGAAGATTCCAGAACACACAGCCACTATGCAAAGGATAAAGGTATTATAGCAAAAAGCAGTTATCAGAATGGAGAAAATGATTTGTAAGAACAGATACTGCTGATGCTTTAGATCAGGGGTGTCCAATCCTGCTCCTGGAGGGCCACTGTCCTGCACAGTTTAGCTCCAACCCTAATTAAACGCACCTGAACCAATTAATCAAGGTCTTACTATAGGCTAGAAACTTCCAGGCAGGTGTGCTAAGGCAAGTTGGAGCTAAACTCTGCAGGACAGTGGCCCCTTCAGGACTGAGTTTGGACACCCCTGCTTTAGATAGTGTTCAATTAGGGTAAACGTCAACACAGTTTAAAAGTTTCGATTTTCTTTAATTATAGCACCCCCTAGCATTGAAAATTGATGAAATTTGGCATGCATCATAAGAATGTGCTATTGTTCATGTGTACCAAATTTGAAGAGGTTTGGATTTTGCACTCACAAGATACAGGTTAATTAGTTATGGAACTAGTTATGAACTCAAAATTGCATGTTGTAAAGTCAGAATTGTGGGTTATTAACTTGCAATTCATTTAAGAATCCTTGTGCTAAATAATTTAATTGTTTTATTTCGTTTAGGACCTTTTTAAGATTTCTTTCAAAAGTGGGATATTTTTCTTGTGGCAGTGCAAATTCATATAATTCACATTTGATTTGGGGTGCTGAAGGTTTTAGAATTAAAAATAAAACAAATGATTCTTGCCCTTAAAGGGTTAGTTCACCCAAAAATGAAAATTCTGTCATTAATTACTCATGTCGTTCCACACCTGTAAGAGATATTTTTGATGAAATCCGATGGCTCACTGAGGCCTCCACTGACAGCAATATAATAATATAAAGACATATTTAAAACAGTTCATGTGACTACAGTGGTTCAACCTTTATGTTATGAAGCGACAAGAATACTTTTTGTGCGCCAAAAAAACAAAATAACGACTTTATTCAACAATATCTAATGATGGGCGATTTCAAAACACTGCTTCATGAAGCTTTACAAATCTTTTGTTTCGAATCAGTGGTTCGGAGCGTGTATCAAACTGCCAAAGTCACGTGATTTCAGTAAACGAGGCTTCGTTACATCATAAGTGTTTCGTAATGTTTTGAAATTTCAATGGTTCACTTGACTTTGGCAGTTTGATACACACTCCGGGAACAACTGATTCGAAACAAAAGATTCGTAAAGCTTTAAAGCTTCATGAAGCAGTGTTTTGAAATCACCCATCACTAGATATTGTTGAATAAAGTCATCTTTTTTTTTTTTTTTTTGGCGCACAAAAAGTATTCTCGTCGCTTCATAGCATTAATGTTGAACCACTGTAGTCACATGAACTGTTTTAAATATGTCTTTAGTAGCTTTCTGGGCATCTGAAAGTGTTAATTATCTTGCTGTCAATGAAGGCCTCACTGAGTCATCGGATTTGATCAAAAATATCTCTTATGGGTGTGGAACGACATGAGGGTGAGTAATTAATGACAGAATTTTCATTTTTAGGTGAACTAACCCTTTAAGGTTTTGGAGTGTAAACATGCTTTATCAATTCTTACCCAAATTTTAGTTGTGCTATAATTTCCATCACAATAAACTGTAATTTTGTCAAATTATGCAAAAAGTTTAAAAATTGTGTGTATTCAGGATACATTCAATTCTAGCTAATTAACCTGAGGAAGACAAAAGAGTTGGCCACTTTATTCTAAGAATGTTAAAAATGTCATTTTGATGCGTAGTGTAGAATTACATTGGTTGGTTTACACTATTATGCATTTTTAGTGCATATTAATGAAACTAGTATGAAAAGTGTTAGAAGAGTTTAAATCCACAGGGTTAAAAGCACCCATAGTTGAAGAAACACACATAAACAATAAGATACAAGAAGAATTAAATGAAGTGGCCTTGAAGGTATCAAGAAAACAAAGGTCATGAAGTATCCTTCCTGTCTCTAATGATGTCTTTGCGAATCGCTCTTTTCCGGACTGCCACAGTGAAGGGCTATTATAGGGACGTCTGAATGGGAACATTAGCTCACAGATACAGCAATTAGCTTGATGATGGTGGACATAAAAGCCTTAGAGCGGAAAACGGCTTCGCGACTCTCTGTTTTGGCAACCTGTCCTGCTTTTGTCATGTAGTTTCCATGGAAATGTTGTGATATCCATTCCACCATTTGTTTACCTCAAGTCCTTACATCCAATTATTTCACTCATCAGAATGTGACATTCCGAGTTATTTTGAGAAATGCCGCGTGTCAGTGGCTGACTTCAATTAATCCCGTGCTCAGGAGTTTTTCGCTCCGGTATTCTTTCGTCCTAATTAATTGGAAGCAGAATGAATTTGTACAATCACGGAATGGCACAGGGACAATAAATTGGCATTCCGGAAAGTACCTGAAGAGGGGGGTTGAAGCAATACCTGATGGGAAGGAGGAGGGGTTTCACTGCATGAGCAGCAGCAGGACAGGGAAAGAAAAGCGCTGATATAAGCTTTAGTTTACCTGCTTCAACAGCAGCAGCTCTAGTGTGAGATGTTTTAAGCTCTATAATCTATCTATCTATCTATCTACCTACCTATCTATCCACACACACACTATATATATATATATATGTATGTATGTATGTATGTGTATATATATATATATATATATATATATGTATGTATACAGTATATACACCCATTCAACACCAGTTAAACAGCGTCCTTTTGAATCCAATACCCAAAGTGGAGGTGTTCAACAGACAGGAAATCACACTATCAGTATGCATGTATATGGGGATACATTTTAATGTATCATAATCCTTAATCCTGTCAGGTAAAGAGCACAAATCCTTTTAAATATGACAATGATGATAAGAGCACAAAACATGTTTATAACAGAATCACACATGCTGGATTGTTGGGTTAAGGGAGCTCTGGGAACACAAGGCCACATTCGGGAAGCTCATTAATTAGTGACATGCTGACGGACGAGTGTCCCAAGCGTCACGTTTGCTGTTAGTTAAGGGCAGAACCTTTGAAGGTGGAGAGAGGAGCTGGTGTGGGTAACTGGCCCTCAGCAGGAGGAATGCTGGGACTTTGGTGCAGTTGTCTTTCATCTCTCAGAGCCAGCTGAGCTTTCTTTAGTAAAGGTTTGATTTTAACAAGGGCTGTTAGTGAGAGAGACTTTATACCTTCCTAAACTCAACCAGCAGGAATCCAGCAGTGTGCAGCATATTGGTATGCGTACTGTAGTCGGTTAAAATTAATTTTAAAAATAAAAGCTTTCGCAGCAGGTGAACTAAACTGAAAGAGCAGACAACAGGATTATTTGCACCGTCTGATCTGAAATCTGGGATGCAAAAATCAAAATTAGAGATGGCTGTAACCGAAAACTTTTGCATTCATTCATGCATATAAAGTACAGATTAAAAAGTTGAAAAAGAATTTATGGGTTTTCACATGTGGTTGCTCAAGTTCAAGTTTATATATTACAGTGAGCAGGAGGTGCCATATTATTCTGTGAATCAAATGCATAACAAAACCAGATTTTTTGTTCTTTTATGTAATTATAGCTTTATTTAGGAATGCTTTACTTGGAGAAAATACTGGCTCAGGCCAACAGTGCTGCCAAGACCGATGTTGTTGTTTTATTGATAAAATAATTGTATTAAAATTTGTATTTAATATTCAATATTAAATTTTATATATATATATATATATATATATATATATATATATATTATATGTATATATATATTATATGTAAATGTAATTCATTTAATGCAATACATACTACATTTACATGTATTAAAGTCCCCCTGCAGTCAATAATTTTATCCCTTAAAACTCATCTTTGATCACCAAAATGACATATTTAAATGTTTTTTTGCCTGTGAAAAAAATTCTTAATGTCTTAAAATAGCTTGAATGTAACTCTTGCCTCATTTAATATACACGGATCTATGAATATGATAATAAGCCCCGCCTCCACTCACTCGCACAAGCTCTGATGAGATCCACTCGGTCAACTTACTGAGGCAAACGCTGCACAATGGTATTGATTTTTACAATGTCGGACACATAAAGCTAATTAATATGATTAGTGTTTTGCTTGACTACATTATCAAACAGCTAATGTGTTGCTAATGTTACACATACCATGTTCCCGTTTGTGAGTCAGACAGCTGCCTTCTAACAATCAATATCCTTAGAAATGCTTTGAACAACTCAGAACGTCAGTGGAGAAAGGAATATAGTTCATCATAATATGCATCATACACGCACCATATTGCGAAATTTACACGATTTTTCATATCAACAGAAAAATATACCGGGATAACCTTCTTTTGAGACTCCCTTGTTAATGATATGCTAAAGCCTGCCAGCACATTGACGTGATAGGTTATAAGGTAGTTTGTGATGTCAGAAACACCAGCGATTTCAAACCACAGGTTTGAGACTGTCTTTGGTTTACTGCAGTTTTAAAGAGAAAATACTCAGCAATGTTGTTGACTTATGAATTTGCACATGATTTGTGTTAAAGCATGTTAAATACACCAGATAGACATATGAACAACATTAAAAACTTGATTTTCACCACAGGGGGACTTCAAAATATAAATGTATTTAAATATAAATATATATATATATATATATATATATATGCGTCTTTATACTTTAAATGTTTAGGAAGCTGAAGCTGATGGAAACAGTCCAACACCCACAGTGCGTCTCAGTATACCAGCTCAATTAGTTTGACATGTGAGGCTGTTACTGTCTGAGCTCCATCGGGGCTGTTGGATCTGTAGAATGTTTACCTCTTTATAAATAGAATGTGTGCTTATTTTACTGAACCCTAGAGACTTGACTCAGCTCTCACTGTTATTCCAGACAAATCATTTAAGAGTTCTGTATATCTGTAACCATTCACATCTGATCTGGAAATATGTTGCGCTGCAAGTCCTTATTGTTTGCAGAACTGGTGGGAGATTCTCAAATAAAACAATATTAGCTATGATGATCTTTAGAAGAACATCTAGTGTTTGGTTTCCTAATTGACACCATAATGCTCAGTCCAATTTGTTTTGGATAATGCCGGACCATGTGTGCGAGAAGACCGTGTGGAATTCTGCGGCCCCCTGATGTCTGCAGCCATCTGGCTGTGGCCGGTTCATCTCTCTCAGAGCGGTGCTGAGCGTACACAGTAATTACAGGGACCCGGCCCACCCGAGCATGACAAACTAACAGCGTTCACTCTCTTGGACTCTTCCAGCAGAATCCCCATCACTTCATCTTTTTCTTTTTACTTTTTTTCCTTGCAGATTCTCTCTAGCTCCATGTGATAAATATTTATGGGATGAAATGCGTGCTGGCATCGTTTACAGCCCACTGACATTGAGTGGAGAAATTTGCAAAGATACATGACCAAACCATCACACTAGACTAGAGAATCCCACCTGCCTCTCACACCCTACAGAGAAAAAACATTATCTTAAAGATAAATTAATGTTCCAATTAGAATCTAAAAGAACTTATTGGCCATAACAAAAAACGTATTTATTTCTTTAGAAAAGCGTCAATTTGTTGGTGGTTTAAAGGGATTGTTCAAAACAATCAGCATTTAATCACCCTAATGTTGTACTTCTGTGAAACAAAATGTGATGAATATCCAAGCTGCTGTTTTCCATACAATCAAAGTAGAAAGTTATTTTTCCTGCATTTAAAGAGGACCTATTATGCCCCTTTTAGAAGATGTAATATAAGTCTCTGGTGTCCCTAGAATGTGTCTGTGAAGTTTCAACTCAAAATACCCCACAGATCATTTATTATAGCTTATCAAATTTGCCCCTATTTGGGTGTGAGCAAAAACACACCATTTTTGTGTGTGTCCCTTTAAATGCAAATGAGCTGCTGCTCCCCAGGCCCCCTTTCCAGAAGAGGGCGGAGCTTTAACAGCTCGTGCTTCAGTTGCTCAACAACAACAAAGCTGGAGAATCTCACGCAGCCAAAATGACAATTGTTCAGCCTTACATTGTTCAAACCGGAGTTGGAATGAAACTGGATGTTTCTGAATGGTTAGTGGATAAATTTATGTAGTTGCTGTGAAGTTGATTCAACTCATCGACTAGCATGTGCCGTCATGTTAATCTTTTGTGCAAATCCAGCAATGAATTGACCCTCGTTTGTGGAGCAGTCCAGCGTAAAATGACGGCATGGCAACAACACTCTACTACAACAACTCTTCCTCTTCTCTAAAGCAGCCCAACATGGCCTCACCCCCTTTGTTGCATGTTCTCGGGGGAGGGGTTTATGTAAATTTTAGGGTTAGTGATGTCACTAACCTGGGAAGAAGCTTGTTGTAGTCCCTACCAGCCGTTTGTTGTAGTCCTTAAACAGTGAATTTTTTAAAGAAAATATCTCCCTTTGCATCGTCATAACTTTGCAGATGTTGTTTATGCTCAAACAGCAACATTACACAATAACTAAAGTTAAAAAAGTGAAATCATAATCAACCACCCCTTTAAGGTCTCAATTGTTGGAAGGGAGATTAAATGGAGAACAAGTTAAGACTCCTGCTTTTAGGATTTTTTTTTTTTTTGACCCTCAAGTGTCAGAAGACCTCTCAAAACTGTGCTCAAATTTACCAAGATACTAATTCTGCAACCAAAGTAAGATCTCAATATGAACTCAAACATTTCTCATCAAACTCTTCCAAAAGAGCAGCATCTTGAACCCTAAACCGCAAACATGGTTCCTGATACAAAGAGACCTAAGTAAAAACCAGGAACCTTTATTAAGTCTAGCACCATATGCAAAGAGTCTTTTTATAGTAGGTTTTCACAGGGATCTTTAATTCACTTTATAACGATTCACAAAGTCTCACTTATTTCTGCTTTACAGTCATTAGGTTCAGTTCTCGAGTGTTAAGCCTGAGAATGAGGTGTTGAAGACTTCAGGATGTGAAGATTTTCTCAGAGATCCTCACAAGTCTGTTAAAGGATCCTCCCTCAGTATAACTGGTACGTTCTGTGAATATGGTACACTTTACTGTCCCATGTGTTTTATTATTATATGGCTTTTAAACTGATTTTAGACATGAGACAATTTTGATAATAGCTTTGATAATAGCATATGATAAAATATCTAAATTATTTTTTTTAATTATTATAATTGTATAATGTTGTTTTAAAAATAAAAATATAAAAATGTATAATAAATTGAACATTTAATAAAAAAATGTCTTGTTTGAACTTGTGAGGATCAAATTTTTCTAAAAGCTATGCTTCTTTTTAATTGATCTGGGGGAAAAAAACAATACTTTGCGTGTCTGACCCAGTTTTGTACCCTGATCATGGACAGTGCCAACTAATGAAAGATTCAACGCTGCTAATTGAGATTGATTCGACTGTTTATGGGCTGTTAAAGAAGAAAATTACAGGCATTATGTAGAACAGCTCTGACAACTTGGCTCCTTCAGTACAGAGAGCTTATGCTCATAAAAAAAAAAAAAAAAAATGCAGATTACTTTCTCTTTTTTTCAGAATGGAGAAAACTCTTGACTGCTCCTGCCCATCATGCATCACTTTGTTCTGCGTGTCTCTATGGTGGATTCTGCTGCCTGCTGGAGAACTCCTGCCACATGTTCTCACACACCGGAGGTCAAAAGCTCACGTAACTCATCATGAATGATTTATTCAGGGAAATTAACATGCACTTCTCAATCTGGAGGCTTGATGATTTGGTAAAGCATTTCTGTGTGTCGTCCATTTGAAAAAGCGTATGGGAGTAGATACCAAATCAGACGAGCTGGAACAAAAAACCTTAGCGATACGTTCATCTGTTCAGAAAATAGGTTTCACTGAGCTCCTGTACCTCTATAATCATGTCCCCTTTCGCCAAGATCATTCTGATAATATACAGGCTTATTCATGAAGTAGATCTCAGCGAGAGTCCCTACATCCCTACAGGCCATTTTTGTAAGCGCAGCCAAGTGAATCATGGGGAATGCATGGGGTTTTAATAATGAACTAGTGTCCATTCTACAAGGGAATGATATTTATGTAGTCTTCTACATGAGCGGGTATAAAAGTTGTGTGAAGCAGAAAGTTTAACTGCAAAAATTGAATGTTTAGTGGCTTATTTAAAAGAAATAAAAGATAATTGAAATTATGGACAGGTTCAGAAGACCAGGTTAATACAAAGCATTAAGTGCATTTACTGTAAAGTTCAATTTCAGGCTGAAGCAGAAATGTGTCTTTTTAAAATGTGAATACTTTAATCTGACTGATATTGTAATGCGTTTTCCCAAAACATCATGAGCCTAGGTAGATTGTAGACACTATTGGTGCCAGTGGTTTTTACAATCTACTTTGGCGTACAATGCTTTTGGGAAACGCAGTTTTTAAGAAGCTGGAAGAAAGACCTGGATAATGTGACGGTTAATCAAACTACAATTGACCCTTTGCAAAGACCCGCCCCCCTTAGTTACTGTTGCTTTGTCCGACAAACCATGGCGCTGTCAGGGCACACAGAGTGAAAAATACATTGCAGAGCAAAGAGGACACTGACAACACGTCGACAGACAAGACAGAGCAGGTTACTTAGGATATTAAACAAAGCACCAGCTTTCAAATTGTGTATTTTTTGTTTAAGAAATTTGAACAATGAAAACCGTTTTGTGGCGTGACAGATTGCTGTAGATGCCTCGATCACTGATCGTCTCTTCTAACTAGTTAATTTATAGCATTAAATAAACATGAATGAACATGAGAAGGAATGTTGTTTCAAATGCGGAAAGATGTCAGTACACACCATTTTTCAAGTTCAAGTCCACCAAGGTTAATCTTCTAACTCCTGACTGCTTTGTCAGACAAAATGGCGGATTCTGCGTTATGATTGGTTAGATCGCTTGTCAATCAAACTCCCGGCGAAGGGTCAATTGGCCTTAGCATCACACTCCTAAAGACAGAAATGATGTGTATCGTGTATTTAAATTGCACAAATTGGATTTGTACAAACATGTTTTAGTTTCAGCATTAATCAGTATAAGTGATGTCTGTGTCAGTAGAGAGATTGGTTTCAACCCTCTTACAAAAAGCACTGATATGCCTATATGATGTGCCTTTATGAGAGTTGCAACCAAAAGACTGTGCCAATTACGGAAAACAGAAATCCAATAAGCCCAGAGGCACTTGTACCAAGCGAGAGTGATTTAGTATTACCCCAAAACAGTGTTGGAGTGATTGTTATTAAAAATTATTTCAAACACCCAGATGGCTCCATTTAGTTTCCTAGATTTTCACTGGGTTTCATTAAAATTGTGTTACAACAGTTGTTCTGGCCAAGAAACAAAAGAGAACGGCAGAAAAATACATGCAAACATGGTTGTACCCTGAGAGATGTGCGCAGATAATAATAAACATTCACTTTTAGTCAAATGAAATCTACATGACAACAAAAGCTGTTTAGCAAACGTTTGCAGAGTCACACAGTAAATGAACCTCTTTGTTGATAATCGCACACGTGCATAGCATCATTTATCTGCAATTTGGTTGCCAGGAAACTTCTTTTGTTGACGTACGAACACCTGCAGAGCCAACCGTAGCATTGCCGTGTCTTTATACATCATCATCTGAGTGTCAGACAATGGAACGCCTTTATGTTCGGAAGTCAAAGGGATCAAGTAGAAATATCCTACATTTGGCTTTGAATGGACTGAAGCAGCATCTCACTAGTCTTTGAGCTACATTCCCTTCTAAACTGAACATCCGAGTGTCTTTTAAAACCAGCAGCTGCCATTTATTGTTTATTTTCAATTAAAAGAGCAATCTAATTAGTTTACGAGGCAGGATATGCACAGAGCAACTACCAAGTAATTAGTTAATTACACACCGGTCACACCCACGTCTCCAGCAAAGATTATAAAACACGTAAAAAAAAACCCCCATAAAAGTTACAATAAATTGCGGTAACACTTTATTTTAGGGTCTTTAAACTAGTTGCTTATTAGCATGCATAATACTAGAATAGTGGCTGTTTATTAGGACTTATTAAGCACATATTAATGCCTTATTCTGCATGACCTTATTCTACATTCTTAATTCTACCCAATACCTAAATTTAACAACTACCTTACTAACTATTAATAAGCAGTAAATTAAGAGTTTATTGAGGGAAAAGTCATAGTTAATAGTGAATATGTGTTTACTATACTGAAGTATTACCTAAATTGTATACTGTGGGAAAGTCTGCTTAGAAGTGCAACAGGAGATTCTCTACAGAAACATTTTTGGTTACACTGGTTGAAAGTCTCTTCATATCCTGATAGCAATCACTATGGCTACATTCACACTGCGAGCCTTAAAGGAACACTCCACTTTTTTTGAAAATAGGCTCATTTTCCAACTCCCCTAGAGTTAAACAGTTGAGTTTTACCGTTTTCGAATCCATTCAGCCGATCTCCGGGTCTGGCAGTACCACTTTTAGCATAGCTTAGCATAGTTCATTGAATCTGATTAGACCGTTAGCATCTCGCTCAAAAATGACCAAAGAGTTTCGTGCGGTGCAGGTGCAATGATATTACGCAGCGCCTGTGACCCGCTGTTTGCACAGGGAGCGTGCATTGCAACCATGGAGACATTTGTGAGAGACGCTGCGTAATATCATTGCGCCTGCTGCAGCCATGGTACGGCAGCAAAGTTCCTTGATTATTACACCTGCAATGAGAGTATAGTTCCTAGCCATATCGGCCTAGAAAATCGCAACTTTTCATTTTCCGTCGGTTTTAGTACACGATGTAACTACAGAAGAGTCAAGTTTTAAATAGGAAAAATATTGAAACTCTTTGGTCATTTTTGAGCGAGATGCTAACGGTCTAATCAGATTCAATGAACTATGCTAAGCTATGCTAAAAGTGGTACCGCCAGACCCGGAGATCGGCTGAATGGATTCGAAAACAGTAAAACTCAACTGTTTAACTCTAGGGGAGTTGGAAAATTAGCCTATTTTCAAAAAAAGTGGAGTGTTCCTTTAATGTTCAATTCTGATTTTTGCTTAGATCTGATTTTTCTGTAGAGCTGTTCACATTGTTGTTTCAAATGTGGCCCATATCAGATTGCCAGTGTGAACAGATCATGGTTTTGAACTGACCTGTATGCGCAAAAGAACGATACAAACGGGGCTGCCATTTTTTAATTTTTTTTTTTTTTTTTTACCACAAAATCCACTCAATTGCTTCTCAAAACTAGTGCAAAACTAGCCCAATCACGTTCTGTGGGGTGTCCCGGTAAAAATCGCGTTCAAGAGGTTAAATATCGGGTTAGTGCGGTCGCTTCAACCCACGGAGTTGCAAAACAACCCGTGGCAACAGTGAAAAAGTAACCCAATTCTGTGAGAAAATCGCAGACTTGGCAACACACACAGCGCGCTGTCATAGGGAAGTAAACACAGAGGGCATTAAAGTAAGCAATTACTTGTTTATTTATAGTGTGATCTGCCACGTAAGCCAGCGAAAATATGTGCAGGCAATATGAAAAATAGACAATGATGTGACGAGAGTTCAGACAAAATCAGAGTTTTGAAACTTTTATGATACGAGCACTCATGTTTTGCTTGTATTACAGAGACAGCTCTATAATACTTACGAGTTCTGACACATCACTGCCCTTCTACTGACTACCTTTCACAACTGTCTTGATAATGTTGGGTATGTAAAATCTTTGAATAGACTCCCATGAGCGCAGAATCATGACGAATGTTGATCTCAAGTGATGTAAAAATCGCATGAATTCCGATATGACTGTTCATACTACAGTCACATTACAAAACATATGATATGTATCGGATTTAGTACCACATGTGGAAGTGGCACAAATCAATTCCATGTGGTTTGTACTGTTCACACTCTCATGGAGAAAACAGATATGAGTCACAAAAAAAAAAAAAAAAATCAGATTTGGGCCACATTTACCTGCAGTGTGAACCTAAGTCAAGTGGTCTAAATGTATTTTTAAAAACATATATAGACAGTGGAAGACGTAGGACTATAAAATGTGCATTCAAACATTGCATTCAGTCCGAATTTGGTCCGTCAGTCAACGTGTGTTGCATATACCACTGCGCAGCCTGTTCACGCAGACGTCATACATAATCAGCGCGTTCACGTACACTGTGCAGACAGAGCGAGAATGGCAGGCAAACAGCAACAACCTATCTTTAGTTTAGTAGTACTGTTACTCACTGTTCTGTAAAGTTTTCTCACTGGTGAATGAATGACACGATGTAATCCAATAACGTTGTCTCTGGTCGTCTTGCTTCTGGTCTGTGCGCTTTCACGTGTTTTAAAGGAGCTGTGGATTTGGACGGCGATTTGCAGAGAGGGTGGGATCGTATGCTTTCAATGCTAGCAGGCTAAAGTTAGCATTTCCCAGATCACCTATTGCACCTTTAAAGGGATAGTTCACCCAAAAATGAAAATTTGATGTTTATCTGCTTACCCCCAGGGCATCCAAGATGTAGGTGACTTTGTTTCTTCAGTAGAACACAAATGATGATTTTTAACACCAACCGTTGCGGTCTGTCAGTCGTATAATGCTTGTCAATGGTAACTCCATCTATAAGAGTCAAAAAAACAAGCACAGACAAATCCAAATTAAACCCTCCGGCTCGTGACGACACATTGATGTCCTAAGACACGAAACGATTGGTTTGTGCGAGAAACCAAATGACGGAAGTGCGTTCTGATGACGGAAGTGATGTCTCGCGCTTATACTTCAATGAGCGCGAGACATCACTTCCATTGTCAGAGCGCGTTCATACTTCACCAACCGGATGCGCAAGGCAGTTGGACATAGTGGTGTTTTAGAGGTGAAAAATGATATAAATACTGTTCGGTTTCTCGCACAAACCGATCGTTTCATGTCTTAGGACATCAATGTGTCGTCACGAGCTGCAGGGTTTAATTTGGATTTGTCTGTGCTTGTTTTTTTGACTCTTATAGATGGAGTTCCCATTGACAAGCATTATACGACTGACAGACCGCAACGGTTGGAGTTAAAAATCATCATTTGTGTTCTACTGAAAAAACAAAGTCACCTACATCTTGGATGCCCTGGGGGTAAGCAGATAAACATCAAATTTTCATTTTTGGGTGAACTATCCCTTTAAGTGTCAGTGGAGAAAGAGTCTCGCTTCATTTCCGTTAGGAATGTGAACACATTTGCTCGCTAGGATTCTGTTTTTCTCGGATCTGTCTGCAAAGCATTGCTCCCAAACGCTCGCATCAGATATATGCCAATAGAATATTGAGCAATGCATTGCTCAGCCCTGCTGTAGCATTTTTTACTAATTCAAGTCAACAACTGTTGTTGTCAAAGCTGCATCCAAAATGATGCCTTTTCCTTATCCATTGTAAATAATTTAGTATGTTTACATGGATAATCTTACACCAATTATGCCCCATAAAGTGTAAGGTCATATAAACACCTCAAACTGTGTTCTTTTTTTTTTTTTTTTTTCTGGTAAAGGTTGTAAATGTTTTGACATGAATGTAAAAACATCTGGGGTTTTATTAATAAGCTATCTGCATTTTGTTTTACATCTAAACAATGGAACTAGTGGTCTTCAAAATGCTGTAAATAATTTAATAACGATAAAAAAATGATTACAAGGAAAAGAATCTGTCACATCTCACACTGTTTGATTGGCAGAGCCATGATAGAGCAGGTCACCTGTTTCCTTGAGCAAAGAATGGCATCTGTCAGAAAGAAAAAAAGCAAAGCTGGAGAGACTGGCAGAATGAGAAGACATAAAATAGAGAGAGAAAGAATAGAGAGGCACTGGAGGGTCGATCGAGAGAGAGAGAGAGAATCCACTGGGGTGGAATAATCTCCACCAGGAGCAAAGTGAAGACCATCAAGCACATTTCACATGCAATTTAGTGTGACGCGTCTGATGAAAACTGTCATAACCAGAGCACTCTAATTTACAAGCTTAAGAGCACGATGTCTTTCAGTTGAATCTCAGGGCCAAAGCACGGCGTTGGGCAGAAGCATGCATCAGAGTGTATGAGAGCGGTGTGAAGCGTCAGACATCTGGAGGGGCTGTCGGGCTGAGAAGGTCTTGAATGTAATACAAGGATTTTCTTCCAGAAGGTTCAAATTGTCTTGTCGCAATTGAAAGTTTAGGGAGGGACAAGTCAATTGCTGCACTGCACAGCTATAACATACTTCAGAAGAGTGTTAAGACTGGCTTGTGTTGTTTTTTTGCTTTTTCAACTTTCTTTTAAGCTTTTATAAATCATTCATTCAGTGTGGCCACATCTCGCCAACCTCATCCTTTTGTTTTTAAGGTTATTTGTTTAGATTCCCCCAGGTAACACTTATTAAAGCAATACTCATGCAAGCTACACATCCCAGATCCTCATAATCCTTCTTCATTTTGACATTATGACTTCAGTCCCAACAGGATATTGCAGAACTGATTATATAGTGGTGCGGGTATGATGTCAGAACTCTGAAGACTAATTTGCCACTGGTTCCTTTTGAGATTTTCCTATGAGGTTTTATAATTTTTCAACTTATGAGTAAAATAAGGTCTGTAGTAAACATAACTTGACAATACTTTGATGTTTTGTTCTACAAAGTGAATTACACACATCCATACCGAAAACGTGAATTTTGAAGCAATTATGTTTATTTTTAGAAACGTATGTTTCTAATTAGGCTTGCATAGCCATTGCTTCAGACTGACGGCAAAAGGTCTGAACTCTATCGCCGCTTTCATTGGCCAAGAACCGCCCAAGAGGCCATTTGACTGACATGTAATGCAACCAATCACGTCGTTTTGTTCCGCTTCATGTTTAGGAGCGTGAAAATGTAAAGTCGATGTCCCTACAATAACAGACCAGCATGCATCTAATAAATTATTCGTTCAAGAACATTGTGCAAGTTTACTGCAACAATGAAGCCGCGAACTTCACATACTTTTGAAAATCCGGCGTTTAGTTGATGAACATGACGGCGTTCTTCTTCCACGAGGGGGTTTGGAGTCACAACACTTGTTTCCAGGCAGACCACGAAAAAAGGCGACACACACGTCTCCCGGACATCCTGTAGAATTCAACCAACCGGATGACGACTTCGAAAAATCCTGAAGTGTTTCCAGTTAAGTGTGCCATATGCATCAGATGTTCAGCCAACGGTCCGTGGGCGTCAGTGACGTCTGAGGCTGAGACTAGTTTCCAATAAGTAGCTAGATAAAAATGTTTGGGGTGTGAGTATGTGCAGTTTACGTTGTAGAACAAAATGTCAAAGTATAGTCAAGTTATATTTACCACAGACCATATTTTAATCAAAAATTGCAAAACCCCATTGGAAAATCTCAAAAGAACAGCGAATTAGTGAATTAGTCTTCCGGGATCTAACGACATACCTGCACCACTCTATTGCAACCCAAATTGACTCTTTTGAACAATCAGAAAATTTGCCATTTGAGACTTTTTTTTTTCTTTTTTTTAAAGATTTATATTTGCCATATTTTTGCCTTTATTGTGATAGGATATTGAGTGGACAGGAAGTGAGGTGGAAGAGAGAGAGGGGGACGGGATCAGGAAAGGTCCACGAGCTGGGACTCGAACTCAGGTCGCCCGAAGCGCAACAACGCTAACATGTCGGTGCGCTGCCCACGAGGCTATCGGCACCGACGAGACTGCTTAATTTTTAAGTATTTGTTTTGCAGTGAAAAACTATGTTAAATAATATCAGTGACGATATGAGCATATTTTACTGCATAACATCAGTAAGCATGCAAATATATGGCTCAAAACTGTGCATATAAATATATATATTTATACACATTGTTTTATATTACAATTGTATGATCTGTAACATTGCATTTTATTTCTATATTTAATATTAATAATGTTTTATATAATATTTCGGTCTTATTTTTTGTCTTTTATTATTATAGAAAAAACAGAAGAGACTGCATGCCATAAATCATAATTGCACAACCTGGGCTCTGCTACACACTGACTCACATAAACTAATTTATGGGTAAGTTGGTGACATTATTTAGTCAGTAAAGACTGGTTGGAAAGCATTAAGATCAAGGACAGACAAAATATGTTTGTTTGGAATAAATGTCTCAGTTTGAACTGTGGGAGAAACTTCAATATATTTATTCCTGGTGCATTTTGGACGCGTTTTCCCTTGAGCTTCTATTTCACGGCACTAATAGGCCATTAACAGATAAGATATATTTTATGAGTCCATTAAGGAAGTGTAAGTTAAATGACAATCGAAGGGTCAAGTCATTGTAATTTCCCATGATGGTCCAGTGGTGCAGGTTGAGTTGGCGGACATAATTGGCTTTGCTCGTACTGCTCCAGGGAGATGCCTTCAGGCTTGTGTCTTTGCAGTCGTTTATTAACATTTAATACGTACGCCTCTTTCCTTCAGACAGACAGAGGACCAAGCCCTTTCTCTTCACTGCAGCGAGTTTGGCGGCATCCATGTTTAATACAGATT
Source organism: Ctenopharyngodon idella (assembly GCF_019924925.1). Taxonomy (NCBI): domain Eukaryota; kingdom Metazoa; phylum Chordata; class Actinopteri; order Cypriniformes; family Xenocyprididae; genus Ctenopharyngodon; species Ctenopharyngodon idella. The sequence continues at coordinate 9,862,234 of NC_067242.1, forward strand.
AGTCATCTCTGGAAACATCACCCTGCTGATCTCAAGGCCATGTGGAGGGGGAGGTGAAGGTGACGCCAGCCCCCATTTGTCGCATCCGTGACTCTTTGTACTGCTGGACCTGCTTTATCGTCCTCCATCAGTGAGCAAATAACCTGATCCCACAGGCCACCTATTTCTCAAAATAACAGTAAATGTAAAATTAGTTTGAATTTTGAATGTGATTTACAGATGTGATGCTTTTAACAATGGTGTTGTCACGAAAAATCTTTAAAGAGAACCCGTACCTTAATCGAAAGCAAAACGGGGCCAACAGTGAGGGAAAAATATGAAGAGCTCCCTTAAGTGGGGAAAAAGCAACTTGGTAAGCAAGATAAACAATAAAACAAACAAAAACACCCCTATGGAGAAGAAGCCATCTGCCTGTGCTAGGCATGCATTTCTAAAAATGAATCATCAATCTGTTTTTAAACTATAGTAAACAATTGCATGACTCCAACTCTGTGTTGAAAGGCAGCAAGCTAGAAAATAAGAATCATCTTATGTGGCAATAAAGGAAATGAAGTTCATATTGCATATAAATCAGACCAGGAAAAAGTCTGGCTACTCTATGCAGGCCACCGACTAGGCTTTGGCCATGCAGAGAATTGTGTTATAGAAATTTCATCTATTTCATACGTGGTGATAAACTCAAACTACCATGAAACAATAAAAACCGCTGACCAAAGAGCCACTGTGTCACCTGCTGTGTTCTTTGGCAGCTCGGAGTGTTAGTGCTAAAACTCGGTCTTACGTAAGCATATGCTGAGATCATTACATTTCTGAAATAATTGCCTAGAAATATTCCCAAGCGCCAAACTTCGTCTGGTTGAAGACTCTGAACAATAGAGATTAGAAAGCCTGCTCTGATGAACTGAAATAGAAGCATGTGCTCTAGTTGTGCTGTCAGACGTTGTGTTAATTTCATTACAAAAAAGATTTGCAAATATTTGCAGAGTTTCATCCAGTCACTCTTTGATTTAAAACAAAGAATCGTAGGATTGGGCTGCAGCGCTGTAATAAAGCCAACAGAGCAAATACAATAACGTATGATCTGTCAGCGAACACAATGTACACAGAAAGCACAAAAGAACGCGTTTCCCTCTATCCTGATATTTATACATTTCCTATTTCACTGCAGCACACGAGCACCGCCGAAAGATGCCTGATTTCTTGAATGCTCTGAATCAGCTGATAAATAATGCATACGCATTTATTGATTAATATTTCACTAGGTGGAGGTTGCTGAGGAATTCTTGAGCAGGCCAATAATGCCTTGCGTGATAAACAACGGCTCTGGCCAGTGTATTTTCCTGCCATTGACTCGAGGATTCAGAGGGACGTATGTTAGTGATTGAATCTGACAGTATGGTATTACAGCTCATAACAATTTGTGCATCTTACTGCCTCTAATGACACTTGTGGTTATTGGCAAAGTGAAGGTTAAGTTAATGAGCTGTGGGCGGTCATCAGTGCTTCACATCTAGCAACGAGTTAATAAAATATCAAATCACTGGATGTGTTTGCACAGTCCAAGGCTGTGCATGTATTTCTTGGCTTGGTCTTCTAAAAAAGGCTTTTGGACCAATGCCATCAGAGTAAATGCTCAAGGGCAACTCAGGCTCCGGAAACTTCAGGAAAAAAAAAACTAAGCCTAGCACTGCAACAACCTATCAACCTCAGCTGCATGTTCTCTGCAGTGTGTCTCCCATGTTCTACCTGGTCAGGCATGATAAGCTTACAAACTCTATCACAGTGCCTGTATTATGCATGGGTTGTTCAGCCTCAACATGGCACTGTGTATAAAGATGTTGTGCTTGACCATTTCCAGTCTTGCTAAATTTATTCTCAAAACGTGTCAAAATCAAACAAATATAACATATCTATCTATCTCAAGCAATATCAAAACACTAATTTGAACTCACTTAGCCAAGCTCATTTGAACTCTGTTAGAGCTACAGAACACTGTGTATTTTTCTCTCTCCATGTGGGCAATGGTTTTGACATCATGTCGCCAATTAGCTAGGATCTAAACTTGTGGGTGACGAGCCAAGGAAAAATAACACTGCAAAATGCAAATAATAAAACAAAATATGAATTAAAAATTAATGCAAATAATACAACTTTTGATACACAGAGGGAAAATGAAGCAATATTCACAAGTGGCCTGTTGTTTTGTATAGGCCATGATGTTAGCTTTTACAAAATTTACACAAAACTGTACATTTTCCAAAGCTATCTCACAACCAATTCGTAAGTATTTAATGAGGTGGCTAATTCGTACGAATTCATACGACCGCACTCGTACAAATTCATACAATTTGTCTAAACCCCAGTGACGGAGTTTGGGGTAGGTCATTCGTGTGAATTCATAAATCGTACATATTTTACGTATGATTTAGCAAAAAACGTACGAATTCGTATGAATTAGCCACCTCGTAAAATACGTGTGAATTGCCGTGAGATTGGGTTGAAGTTTTCCTATTCAGTCTGTCATGTTAATAGACCCTTTTCACATTTCCAGGTTTCTCAGAAGCGGAAGTCGTCATAGTCGTCAAAAAGATTTAATTTAGACATTTACTCGCATGTAAACATTGATCAGCGAACATAAGAAGCTCAAACCTAACTTGAATAACGCACAAGAGCAAACCTCTTCCGGAAGCTCAAACGTGCTCATGTGTTACGCAGCAAGTTCGAGCTTCCGGAAGAGGTTTGCTCTTGTGCGTTATTCAAGTTAGCTTGAGCTTCTTCTTATGTTTGCTGATCAATGTTTACATGCGAGTAAAAACCTAAATTAAATCTGTTCATCATAACAAGCGATTGATTCTCTTCAGAAAATTTGGACTAAACCGCTCGATTCATATGGATTAGTTTTCGAATCTCTTTATGAAGTTTTTGAAGCATCAAAGTGGTAGTTACAAAGGCAGTCAACGGAAGGAAATCTGACAGCATTCTGTCATCAAAAAGATCTTCATTTGTCTTCCGAAGATGAACGAAGGTCTTACGGGTGTGGAACGACATGAGGGTGAGTAATTAATGACAGAATTTTCATTTTGGGGTGAACTAACCCTTTAACTTGATTTTTGTAATTTGATGCAAAGGTAATATAATACTAAGTATAGTGTTATAAATGTACCTACATTTTTTATTATTTATTTATTTTTAAATGAAAGTATAAAAAGCTTTGCAGGATTTACGATATTGATGACCGTTAAAACGCGTCATCACAGTCTGTGAAAAGGCCAAGGGTCTATTTGCATATTGCCTATTCAGTTATAGTAACATCGTTAATAAATGTCATGACTTTAAGGAACATCTATCTATCTATCTGACCAAATTATATTTAATACATGCAGGCAACTTTAATAATCATCACCTCACCTGATTTGGGCAGTTTTCCTTCGATTTTACCATAAACACAATGTTTTCTTTGTAGGCTACATGAGGGAATGTTTTTTGGCATCCGATTGTCAATTAGCTCGATCTTTTAAATGTTTAATTGCATCCCTTTTATAATGATCTACTTAATTTTTTTTTTTTTTATATAGAAAGAGACGATACAACACGGCAACGGACAGTCTGTGGCTTAAACACTGCCCCTTCATTTAGACGAGATAAATGATACGGGAGGAACGTATTTATGCTGCACGGTGCTATTTGCATCAGATAAACATCCGTAAAAAACCCCCACATAACTAAAACTGATTTCATGACGTTATTAATGACATTACCAGCGATGTAATATCTCACGCGCGAGCGCACACACCTAACATTACTTGTTTATCGCCACAAAATATAAAAACGAACAGCAAGAACAACAAAGACGGTGTTGAGAGGCTCTCTTTAGACGTTACGTTGAGTCTGACATCATGGGAGCTCCGCAACCTTAAAAGAGACGGTAAAAAATACAACGGGAGAATCACAGAAGGCTCTCAGTGTGGAATGATAACGACTAACTAACTGCGTCTCCTGTCAGCTCCTCTTCCCGCCGCTCAAGGCAGCAGCAGTCACGTGACAGCAGCGAGGGCTCACAGACTGAGAGAACGCGCTTCATTCGCCATACTGTGTTTTGTGCCATAACGCATTTTTATCGCAACATTTTACTCCCACTCGGTGAGTACGTTTCCAGGCCTTTTTGTAACCCTTTTTGTCTTTTCACTTGCTCTTTTTTATTTTTTCTCTCTCCTTTTGCTGGGGTTTGAGCGTTGAGATTTGAAAAAGTGTTGTTTTGAGGCGTTTTTCGATCCGTACCTCAAGTTTTTAGTATGCAGTGATTTCTATCGGGGCTATTCAGTACTGAGTGACACTGGCCAAGTACGTGCTTGCAGTCGTGTGAAATCATGCAACTGGTTTTTAAATGGCCTTGGCAGTTCTATTTTTACGTATGTACGATGATATTTGTTTTTAACCCTTTTTCCTTTTTTGTTCTCTGCCATTGACTTTTGCTGTAGATATGCTTTGCTTGTATTTTGCGGTGTTGTTCATGAGAGTTTTGTGATTTTGATGTCACCGAGCGAAGCATTTGCTTTTATTTTGGTCTTTTCTTTACCCAAAAGTCATTTTCAGACCTGGTGACGTTTTAATGGAAACTTTTCTTGCAGCTTACCTGTCACGTTTGTTTATTTTTGCTGGTTTTTCTTTCATTTTTTAATGCCTTATACTTTTGCAGATGATTTTAAGGTGAAGTGATTTTTGGATGTGCTCATTTTTCACGTATATCATGCAAATTAAGGTGTCTATGAAGGGAATAATTGTTTCTTTGGGGGAAGTATCAATCAGTGCGTCTTTGCTTTCACCGAAGATGAACAGACTCTCCTTTGCAGGTATATAAGGACAAGAAATGCAACCTTACAGCACATGTTTGTTTGCAATAAAAGCAAGGCGATTCTGAAATGTTCATCTGTGAATGATGTATTCTTTGGCTGTGAGATTAATCATCAAATACACATCTGTAGTTGTGCTTGTGCATAACCATATTGCAAGTGAATGTGAAACTATGTGGAACCTTGTGTGTATCATACCTTTATCGTTTTGTAGATTACAATAAGTGGATTTCTCATTCACCCTATGTGGATTTGATGGTATTATATTTTAAAGATTCAGCCCATATATCATTTATAATTGTTCATATGCTAAGGTCCCACTAACTGCATTTTAGATATAATCTTCAACAATTTCAGACTGTGTTTGGATGCCAAATATTCTCACTGTGAAGGTTGGATGATTTCTGGTGAACACATATATGTTATGGACCAACAGAGCACATTTTATTGCAGGTAAATAGCAAAATTTAAATGACAACATGAAATAAAAGGGTTAAAAACACATGTAGATGTCTCTCAACTGAAAAGAAAGAGTAATTAGCATGTTAAATTGTCTTTTAGGGTCTCTCAAAAGAGATTCGGCATGCTGTTTCTTTCAGCACCATGGACAGCAGATGAGTTCACAAATAGCATTTCAGCACTCTGTGAACATGCACAACTTTTTCATGCCGTCTATTATGTACAGTGGGAAACCTTTTGTAACGCATCTTTTTTTTTAGATCTGTCTGTTTAAAGAGATAGTTAACCCCACAAAAACTCACCCTCATGTCGTTCCAAATACGTATGACTAACTTTCTTTTTTCATCCCTTAGTATTTTTATTGTCCATACAATGAAAGTCAGTGGGGTCCAATGTTGTTTTGGACCCAATTGACCGCAAATGGAAGTATCTTCTCTTTTGTTCCACATAATAAAGTAAGTCATACAGGTTTGGATCGACATTAGGGTGAGTAAATATTTTTTAGGTTGAACAATCCCTTTAACTTTTTTCTTTCTAAAAACATATTTTCCTGAAAAACCTGTAAGCATTGTGTGCACATGCTTTCCCACAGTTCCCAAAAGCAGTGATCAGTGACACAGCAAGGTGTGTGTGTGGGTGGGCATGGCAATAGCAGCTGTTGTGCTTTGTTTTTTCATCTTAAGCTTCAGCTATTCCAGTTAGCCCACAGAATATCTTGAGTTTCTATCTTAATGTCGGCCACTGTAGTGATTGTGAAGGTGCGTGGCTGCATTGAGATGTACATGGCGTGTGTTGAAAGGTGCCTCTGCTGCGTTGATAAATGTCTCTTTCTCTGTCATCCCTCCAGCTGGGTGTTATGATAGCCGGCGTTACTTCCTGCGGTGTCGTCTCAGCCCTCCAGGCAATTTTCCCCTGTTATCTGGGCGTCGCACATGAGAGCTATAAATGAGGGTTGAGAAATATAATAGCTCATGTGTGGAGATGGCTTTGCGCTCATGAATAAAACATCCTTCCGCTAGTAAAGGACTGTTTACGCTGGACATGTGCCCGCCATCTGAGTACAGCTGGACTGTGTGTGGTGTACTTTGGTGCATGTTTTGTTAGTTGACTCCTGATCTCCTTAAGATATTGCATTGTTATTGATATTAGTTGCAGACATTATAGCCAGCGGGATACTTCATACCCAGAGGAATTTATAGGAATGTCTTGGTCTCAGATTCTCATACTGCCAAAGCAACAGGACGTAAAGGATCAGAGTTAAAACCCCTTTGAACTGCAGTCTCTGATCCGTTGCAGGGGGGAAAAAACAGGGATTGTTAGTGACATAGGAAACACTGGGATGGAAATCACAGAGGTTTGGTTCTGTTGAGTTGTTTTCAGCTACTTTCGTACTGTGAGATTGATATTTGATTATTTTAAAGGCATAGTTCACCCCAAAATGAAAATGTTGTTGTAGGACTTTCTTTCTATGGAACGCAGAAGATATTTTGAATGACATTGGGTTTCAAACAACATTGGACCCCATTGACTTTCATTGTATGAACAAAAGAACACTGAGGCAGTTTTAAAAATATCTTCTTTTTTGTTTCACAAGTAAGAAAGTCACACAGGTTTGAAACAACATGAGGGTGACATTTGCAACACATTTTACTTCTGTAAAGTGATCTACTTCTGAGGCAAAAAATATATGGTTAAATATTTTGTCTGTGGTAAATTGATTGAAAATGAGTGAACCCTTTTAAGGATAATGGCATTAATTACTTAATTAACAATCGGAAAGCGCTATTTAGCTACTTGTTAGCACTTATCCGCACAGCCTAGGTGATGTTAGGTGAAATGGAAAGTAATTTTAATTAAAACAATTCATCAAACATTTCTTTTTGTCTTTGAAATATTGTGTGCAAAAACACTACACTCTAAAAACAACCCAAGTTGGGTTGAAAATGGACAAACCCAGCAGTTTGGTTAAATGTTTGTCCAACATGCAGGGCAGTTTCATTTAACCCAACTTTTGTTAAAAAATTACTATATAGCTGGCTTAAAATGAACCCAAAATAGGTTGGAAATTAAAAATCAGACAAATAATTACTAGAGGCAATATTAATATTCAAAACATGAACATTAATTAATAAGCAGTTTAATAAATGTGTATTGTTTCATTATTATTCATTAACAACTGGGTTAAAAACAACCCAAGTTGGGTTGAAAATGGACAGTGAATGTGTTGTTTTATCCCAGCGATTGGGTTAAATGTTTGCCCAACCTGCTGGGTAGTTTTATTTAACTCAACTATTGTTTAAAAATCACTGTATTGCTTGCTTAAAATGAACCCAAAGTATGTTGGAAATGAACTTTAATATGTTTAATAAATGAACATTTATTAATAAGTTTAATGAATAATAATTAAACAATAAACATTTATTAAATTGCTTATTAATAAATGTTCACCTTTTGATTATTATTGTTGCCTCTAGTAATTATGTATCTGATTTTTAATTTCCAACCTTTTTGGGTTCATTTTAAGCCAGCCATATAGTAATTTTTTTTTTACAATAGTTGAGTTAAACAAAACTATCCAGCAGGTTGGGCAAACATTTAACCCAACTGCTGGTTTAAAACAACTCATTCACTGTCCATTTTCAACTCAACTTGGGTTGTTTTTAACCCAGAATTTTTTAGAGTGTAGTAATGTATTAAGAAAGTAAATTTAGATTTTATGTTGACTTTTAAAAGTAAAGCACACAATTAATATTTTTGTCAGTGTCTTCTTTGTCGGTGTTGCCTCATTTAACACAGACATTTTAACAGTGAGATTTCTAAATGACATTCTAATGACTACAAGACTTCATTGCTTTCCCAGACATATTCTAATCAAAAAAAAAAAAAAAAAAGGACAAAATGCTTTTGAGCTTATACCTAACATGGTCATATCTTAATAACAAGCAGAATTAGATAAAAGCTTCTCTCTCTGAAGGACTCTAACCTCTCATGTACCCCAGAGCAGATAAACAGCTCACCCTTAGCGATGAGCACTGGGCTTTTATAAGCTCGGAGGAATCGGTTTGCCTTTTTGAAGCTGTAAATTTGATAAATGGGAGGAGTCTTCATTAAATAATCATATTCTGAACAATCAAACCCATTTCTGAAGAACAAGGGCAATCTAGCAGAGCTTTTAAGTGGCAATTATGTTAAAACATTCGTGTTAAAATACAGTCCTTAAGTGCAACCTCTTCAGTGACATGTACTCCAACAACTTTTCCAATTAAATTGTTTTGTTAACCTTAGTGACATTCCGAGTTTCAGCCAATCATTAGAATGAGCTCACTGACAGTATCAACTCAGAGATTATTGATGTCAGCCAGATTTATGTAAGTTTTCGTCCTGCTCCAGAGGGAGCAGTTCAAATCAACATGAAATCAAAATTGATCCTATTTACCTTATCAAAATATTTGTCCAAAATGACTTATAGGCTGTTGTCAACGAGCACACTTATTTTTAAACCCTCCCCTCCAACAACATATAGAAACCACTTTTCACAATCCAATCAATTCTCAATAGATAAAATAAAATCTTTCCAAACACATTTTTCTTGTTGAATATCCTGTTTCACTCTACCATTCAAAAGATTGAAATTAAATTGATCAAAAGTGACAGTTAAAATATTTCAGTTATAAAAAACAATGCTGAAAACTGTTTCTTGAGCACCAAATCAGCATATTAGAATGATTTCTTAAGGATCATGTGACTCTGAAGACTGGAGTAATGATGCTGAAAATTCAGCTTTGCATCAAAGGAATACATTTGATTGGTTCACTTCTGAATGAAAATGTCCTGATAATTTACTCACCCCAATGTCATCCAAGATGTTAATGTCTTTCTTTCTTCAGTCTAAAAGAAAGTAAGGTTTTTGAGGAAAACATTCCAGGATTCTTCTCCATATAGTGGACTTCAGTGGGGTTCAACGGGTTGAAGGTCCCAATTACAGTTTCAATGCAGCTTTAAAGGACTCTACACGATCCCAGACGAGGAATAAGTGTCTTGCCTAGCAAAACGATCAGTCATTTTCAAAAAAAAAAAAAAAAAAAAAATTATATATTTTTTTTAACCACAAATGCTCATCTTGCACTGCACTGAGATGCGCAACGCATTACGTTAAAAGGTCCCGCGTGACGTAGGCAGAAGTGCCATGTTAGGGCAAAAAACTTCATCTAATTTCCTCCTCCAACTTCAATTGTTGTTTTACCTTTTTTTGTAAAGGGCGTTTAGCTTAATCTTTGCACGTTCGCTTTGTAGACACTGGATCGGTACTTCCGCCTACGTCACACATGACCTTTTTAACGTCATTTAACGTTTACGTCATGCGTGCGGATCACAGAGCTAGTGCAAGATGTACATTTGTGGTTAAAAAGTGTATATACTTTCTTTTCGACCGAAGAAAGAAAGACATAAACATTTTGGATGACATGGGGGTGAGTAAATTATCAGGAAATTTTCATTCAGAAGTGAACTAATCCTTTAAAATATATCCAAATAAAAGCAGTTATTTTAAATTGTAATAATAATTCATAATATTACTGTTTTTACTGTATATATGATCAAATAAAAGCAAAAGAGACTTCTTTTAAAAACAAAACAAAAAAAATATTACCAACCCCACACTTTTGCACGGTAGTATATATTCGCCATTTTATAACCGTGAAATTAAAATGGGTTGTTTATATGTTGTCTTTAGTAGAAAACTTTAGCTGATTTGTGCTTGTTTGATTTAAGGCAGATGGTTCCCAAGCTACATGATGCCTTTTTAGTTGTTTTATTGAAACTGATCTCATCAGAGTTAACTAATATTAATGCAATCATTCAACTTATCAGCTTACTTTTTCTTCTGACTTATTTCCTGAACTCTGAGCACAGCCTCGGAGGCCCCGGATCTCATTCTAGCAGAGAAAACAGTTATTTTACAGTGTGTTTAGGTTGACAGCAGGTTAATGGGCTGGACTGAGAGATGTGGCTCTATGGGGCATCAGTGTAATAAGCGTGTGGTCTGATCTGTGGTTTGATCCTGTCACTTACTCGCTGCTGAAGACTCTGTTCCATCAGCCAATCAGCTCTGAGTCCAGTATATAATATGAATGTGCCTTCCTAGTGCTCATTTAAGACCCGTTTAGGCACAGTCAGAGGAAAATAATCAATCTGCCTTCCTCAAACGTCTAAAAGTTAGTGTGCATCCAAGTTTGCACTTTAAAATTGGACTTTGCTCTAATTGCCTGGTTTCAGTCCCATTTGACATTCAAAAGACTAATTAATATCGGCGAGATGGCACAAAAAACTGGCTACTGTTTTAGTTTTTGCTTTAGAGACTTCATTTACTTTTTACTTGGTCCAGCTGGGATGGTTTCTCACTTTGTTCCAACTGAGGAACAATTTTTACTACCAAACTTACACATATGGGTTGGGAAGAAATCAGCAATTAAGGGCAAAAACTAAATGTGTGCTTCTTATTTCTTATTTGTGCATCCTAGTTTCCTTCACTTGTGTCTTAACTCCACCCCTTTAGGATGCGAGGGAAAGATACACATGTGCATCCTCACTCATGACTCCTCAGGAAGCTTCCTCGCTCCTCATTTCTCGCCTCCTCACGGTGCAATTTGAGAACTGAGATGTCCTTCAAGATGGCTGAGTTTGATTGGTTTCCGGGTCAAGGGCTTGAGGAGCGAGGAAACGAGGAAGCATCAGTTTGAGTATTGAGAAGCACCCAATGAAATTTAAAGGTGCACTAAGTAACTCTCTGGCTGACACAACAGAGGTCTTGTACTTCATACTGACACCTACTGGCGAGGATGAAGCATCACAGTAAAGAAAATGTTTTCCGTTATCGGATGTCATAGAATTAATCTACTGTATTCACAAGCTATTTGTCACCAATGGTCAACTTATTCCAAAATAGAGCTGATATATATATTAAGTATAATATAATATAATATAATGTGCTTTAAGTTTAAGAAGCATGTCATTTTCATGTTTTGTTTATTATCAGTTCAAAGTGTGTTTCAGTGAATCACTGAATCAAAGCAAAATTTTTATTCAAAATCCTTGTTTGCATCTATTTCATATTCACAGTGGTCTTTATGTGGCTATATACGTATATTATGTATTAATGAAATAATGAAAATGATATAATACTTCCTTATATTCATCTAGTGAGAAATACTGTAAAAATATGCTTTGATTATTTTTAGGTAAATTTACACATACATATTAAGATGCTTGATTTCTACAGCATTTTTTTCACTAGAGGAATATAAGTGTATATGTATATGTATATATATATATATATATATATATATATATATATATATATATAATATATCAGACAGCCATCATGCTACTGATTTGTCTTCTTTATCTCATGTGAGTGCATCATTTTAAACAGTTTTGTCTAAAGTGTTATTCATTCTTTAAGTGTGAACTTGAAGCCTTTTAATGTGAAAAAAGTACTTAATGCACCTTTAAAGCAATGAGAATATTTTAAATTCCTGCCGTAAGTACTAAAGATTTGTGCTCACATGTACAAGTGCAGCCTTGAGAACGCATGTTTAAATGTTGCATGCCTTTAAGCGTTAACGTTTACTCCTTACTGGGAAATATTTATACCTCGTTGTCTGTGGCAGATTAAATCATGATTCACTTCATGGAATCAATTTCACAGCCTATTTCAGCGGCACCGTGTCCCGCATCCAACTGATGTCGTTTTACCCCACTATTTGTCTCGCTTGGGATGCACAAGCTTTCCCAATATATTTATCCCTCTCTGTTTATCATATCAGCCTGCATAAAATCTTCATTAATGCACATGATTGAAACCCCAGTATTATAGTGAGGCAAGGCTAGTTTTTCTTACTCCTGGTTCTTTGTACACCTGCTTTTTTGCACATACACAATCACAGTCATTTTATATGGATGTGTGTTATTTATTAAGGGCAGACCAGCACCTTTCAGAACTCTATTAAGTGCAGATCTCTCGGCTTGTCAACATCGGGGAGAGATGCGTTCCGTCAGCTACAAGAGCTGTCGACTTTAAGACAGCTCCTAAACTATTAGAGTTATACTGTGACAAAGCTGCTCTCGCATACTGTCATACCCTTGTACTGATAAACAGTCGCCCTGTCACACTCTTGTTGTGTTGCACTACTAGACTTTTGTGCTCACATCAGTGCTGGATTTAAACCAGTGGTCAACTAATATTCATGCCAATGTGATATACAATATAGAGGGAAGGTTGGCTATATATATATATATATATATATATATATTAGGGCTGTGTATTGCCAAGAATCTGGCGATACGATATGTATCACAATACAGGGGTCACGATACGATATATTGTGATATTGTAAGAAAGGTGATATATTGCGATATTTCTTGTTTAGAACTGTTATAAAGGACGCACCATTATATGCATAAAACCTGACAAAAAAACAACAACTTTATTTTATTTAATCAAGACAGTATTATTTAGGTGTAAATGTTTTAAAGGTTCACAGTATAGCAGTTTTTAATTTCTACTTCCTATTTAACAACAGAAAGTGCATAGTGCATTCCATGACTTTTTCATTTTTGATACTGTAAAGCTGCTTGCTTTAAAGCAGTCTTTTGTATAAAGTGCTGTTTAAATAAACGTGTCTTCACTGAAGTGCTGAACAGAGCTGGTGCAAACATATCCACATCGCCATGATCAGATGCTTTCTTTCTGCTGTTATTTTTGTTGTGTGTTTATTTTGTTATTGAGAGGAAAGCGTGCAGTACATATTACATATTCTATCGAAACGCCTCTCAGCAGCGTGGATGGCATCGGGATGTTAAGTAAGCTCTCAGATTCAATGCGTTTCCTGAATATTGGATTTTAACATTTTGCTATTTTGCAAACAACATGACTCTTGTCGATCTCCTTGTGGTTTCTTTATAGTTGAAGCTGAAATTAGTCCACATGAGCTCTGTACACCGCAGCGGGAACTGCAATAATTCTATCATCTTGTGAGCTGGGTTTGCTAAAGCTAACGCTAGTGGTGTGCATCACTAGCGTTAGCTTTCTAGTCTTGCGCTTCTCCGCGTCAGTTTACGTTCTGAGATAACACTGAAATCTAGCGATTAGCGGTTGGGATAAAACCGATCACAAAGCCACGAATCTTGGATGTAAATAAATAAATATCGATACAGCGTTTTTGAGAATCGATAGAGTATCGCCAAACATAATATCGCGATATTGACGTGTATTGATATTTTCTTACACCCCTAATAAATATATATATATATATATATATATATATATATATATATATACACACACACACTATCGTTCAAAAGTTTTAGTCAGTAAGATTTTTAAAATGTTTTTAAAAGAAGTCTCTTATGCTCACCAAGACTGCATATATTTGATTAAAAATACAGTAAAAACAGCAATACTTTGAAATATTAATATTAATTAACATTAATATTTAAAGTATATTTTCTATTTGAATACATTTTAAAATGTAATTTATTCTTGTGATGCAAAGCTGAAATTTTAGCATCATCACTCCAGTCTTCAGTCTCCAGAAATCATTCTAATATGCTGATTTGCTGCTCAGTAAATATTTTTTTTTTTCTGCTTAATATTTTTGTGTAATACAATTTTTTTTTTTCAGGATTCTTTGATAAATAGAATGAGCAAAAGAACAACATTGCGTTGAATTAGAAATCTTTTGTGACATTATAAATGTATAAATGAATGAATTAAAGTATTAATTTCTTTCAAAGAAACCAAAAAATCTTAATGACCCCAAACTTTTGAATGGTAGTGTGTGTATAATTATATATATATATATATATATATATATATACACACACACACACGCACACACACATATTATATATTTATATACAAACAATCTTTTGTGTTAAATGCGATTTTTTTTTTTTGTGATTAATTTGAAAGCACTAATATATATATATATATATATATATATATAATATAAATAAATGTGTGTGTATGTATATATAGCTTGCATTTATAAAATTAGGCAGTGTTGAAAACAGCTGAGCAAGAGTCACATATAGGGGAAAATGCTATTTATTATTTATTCCCCAACACCAGCTAGACTACTATCCTTTTTTTCTGTGTTGCATCTGTCCTTACCCATCGCTGAGTGTGTTTGTGTGAGTTTTTTTTTTAGAGGAACTGAAAGAAAAGCCTTTCTGTAAAGGTGGGGGTTGTTGTTATGACTGCAAGAGAATGCAGTGCATCACATATTCTGTATCTACCTTTGTTCCCTTCGCTTTTTCTTGACCTCTTCTGTTGCACTCGTGTTTTGTCTCTCTATTTCACACTCCAGTTATGCGGTGTGTGTTATAACTGTAAAGGCTGTAATCATCCTCCCTCATTTATTACTAGAGCAGAGTTTGGCTCCTCCCACACGCTCCTCTGGCTCTTCAAGACATGTTAGCAAGGGATGAGAATCAATCATCTCCCTGAGCTATTCCAGTGAACAGACACATCCAGACCTGCCCACTGGAATACACTGAGGCTTATAACAATTGCTAGCTTGTAGCTAAGATTTTCTTTATTGTAAAATAGTGGTTATTATTTAGATTCGTCCCAGTGAAACGTTAGAGTCACTGACTCTTCATCATTCAGTAGGTTCAGCCAGTGAAATGCTTCTTCACAGCCGGTGCTGTATTTGTTTGCACTGTAGTCAATCTTAGAAAGCAAGATGAAGGATAAAGATATTCGCTCACTTAAAAGATTCATTCAAAATAACAGGCTGCAATCCTTGTTAGGCCTCAATGAATGCCGATTGTTAACAGCAGAAGTGCTTATCGATATTGCCTCATCACACTCATGGCCAAACAAAATGAAACCCTGATCCAAACTGGTGAGCAGGTGGTTGTGGGGTACAGATGCTGGTAGAGTGGGTAATACTACGTCCAAATGTTCATGAGTGATGCATACACAACAACTACTCCATCTGGTTCACATCAGCAGCAGCTGGGCCGGGCCGAGATCAGCTGGACTTCACCTGAACCAACTGGAACTGTATGCTAAGACCCGAGATAACAGAGTAAACCTTGTCACGTTTCACTATAAAACTCAAAGAAGGAAATAAGACATTCAATTTTGCTTTGAAGCCTATTTTAGGACAATTTTGATGAGCTAAATATCATGTTATTTGGGGTTACTTCAACCCGCAGCAACAGTGTTAAAGTAACCCGATTCCTTGGGAAAACCGCAGACTTGGCAACACTGTGTGGCTGTAGCAAACGCACAATGTTGGAGTATCCAAAATAAACACTTGATTAAAAAAAAACATGCAGGAGATCGCAGGATAAAACAGAACCACTTTATACACAAACATAAACAAATAACTGAGAGGAACGATAAAAGGGCTTAAAGGTGCAATGTGTAAAATTTAGGAGGATCTATTGACAGAAATGCAATATAATATACATAACTATGTTTTCAGTGGTACATCAAGACCTTACATAATGAACCGTTATGTTTTTATTACCTTAGAATGACCCATTTCTATCTACATACACCGCGGGTCCCCTTACATGTTAAGTTGCCATTATGCGCAGGCATGTTTCTACAGTAACCCTAAATGGACAAACACTCTACAGAGCGTGTTTAGTCACTATGTTGTTCTCCTTCTAAATCATTCATGTTTTTAGAGGCGGCTTGCATCGTCACTACATTGAATGTGCACAAAGAAGTAGTAGTAGTAGTAGTAGTAGTAGTTGTCGTCTGGTTTATTAGAAGCGGAGAACGTTCTTTGTTAAAAGTAAGAAGAAACCTCATTGCTTCACACAAGCTACTCTCTGCTCTCTCAGATGACCACCGTAGCTTCTCCGAAAGGGAGGGGTGTGAGGGGTAGGGGTGTAAGAAAATATCGATACACGTGAATATCACGATATTATGTTTGGCGATACTGTATCGATTCTCAAAAACACTGTATCGATATTTATTTATTTACATCCAAGATTTGTGGCTTTGTGTTCGGTTTAAACCACAGACTGTATAAAACCCAACTGGTAGATGTCAGCGCTATCTCAGAACATAAACTGACGTGTAGCCGGAGAAGCGCAAGGTATTAGCATTAGCTAGCGTTAGCATTAGCAAACCCAGCTCACAAGACGATAGAATTATTCCGCTCCCGCGGTATACAGAGCTAAAGTGTGTGGACTCATTTTGGCTTCAACTATAAAGAAACCACTAAGGAGATCGACAACAGTCAGTTGTTTGCAAAATAGGCCAGGTTAAAATCCAAAACTCGGGAAGCATTGAATCTGAGATCTCAGTTAATATCCCGACGCCATCCGCGCTGCTGAGAGAGGCGTTCGATAGAATATGTAATATGTACTGCACGTTTTTCTCTCAGTAACAAAATAAACACACAACAAAAATGACAGTGGTGACAGCAGAAAGAAAGCATCTGATCATGGCGATGTGGATATGTTTGCAACAGCTCTGCTCAGCACTTCAGTAAAGACACATTTTTTAAACAGCACTTTATATAAAAGACTGCTTTAAAGCAAGCAGCTTTACAGTATTAAATATAAAACAGACATTCAGTCATGAAATGGACTATGCACTAGTTGTTAAATAGTTTAGAAATTAAAAACTGCTATACTGTGAACCTTTAAAACATATACACTTAAAGAATCCTGCAATCACTTTACTATTTTCCCTTAGATTGCACAAAATAGTAATTAGTGATATAAATGCAAATGATACTGTATTGATTAAATAAAATAAAGTTGTTTGTAAGGTTTTATGCATATGGTGGTGTGTTCTTTATGACTGTTTTTTTCTAAAATTAGATTCTCTTTCTAAAAAAACAAAAAATATCGCAATATATCGCCTTTCTTACAGTATCGCAATATATCACAATATATCGTATCATAACCCCTGTATCGTGATACGCATCGTATCGCCAGATTCTTGGCAATACACAGCCCTAGTGAGGGGTGTGCGTTGTTAGTTGCAACCTCACCGCTAGATGCTGCTAAAATTTACACACTGCACCTTTAAATACACAGACTGAGGTAATGAACTTGAACAGAAACAGGCACCTGAGAAATCAGAAACCATGGAAACTAATAATGACCAGGAACACAGGGAAAACGAAACCAAAACACAATGACAATTGACAACCCTGACAATTACATGTTTGTGAATGCAAAGTGCCTTGGTTTCCCTTTATTTTCATATTGTATTTTTTATTAATTCACAAATCTGTTTGGTTGATACCATCCAATCTAATGATATGCAAAAATACTGTAAATGATTTAAGTAGCTTTTTTAAACATACCCTAAAAAAAAACATTACAGGTGTGCATCTTTAGACAAAAAAATGGCAGTGACATATTTTAAGATATGTCAGTGCGAGTTGCTTTCAGTTAAAACAGCTCAAACATGCATTTTAGTCTAGGACTAGCTTGAGCCTTGTCTGTGAAACCGGGGGTATAATACATATTATTCAACATTTATTGAGTATTTAAGGCAAGACACCCCAGGTGAATAGGGTAAAAAAAAAAAACTAATAGATATTACCATACTTCCCCAGTTGATTGATTACATTAAGAATTGCAAACATTTTTTCTGAAATGTTATGTTTAAATATGCAAATGAGGTGTCATCTAATTAAATATGTGCTAATTTGCATACGTTTCTAGAACAAAAATCTGAAGATTGGATGAAGTTAGGTTCAAAATTCTTATTTCATTTTTTTTTTAAATATTAGAGTCAAAGGCTTTTACAGAGGGGATATTTGATATCTCTTTTTGTATCACTATAAATCAGAAAATACTGTCAACAGCCAGAAAAAAATAATATTTCACTTTTTTTTTTTTAGGAATAAAATGTTGTATAAAATCAGGTAAAATATATATCAACAAACCCCTCTGTAAAAACCTTCATAATATAGATAGGAATAAAAATGTAAAGTTTGGTGTAAGTGCTGAAGTGGATATTTCTGAGGGGGAAAAAAAAACGGCCATTAAAGATATATACTGTAATTGAAATATACAGACACAAATAGATAAAGTGCTATAAAAGATACACTTAAAAGTGTGTTTGGATGTTTTCTTTCTCTAGTCTGAAAAAACACTTTATATACAGTGTTTCTGCCTGTAGTGTCTCGCCTTAAAAAAAAAAAAGAGTTTGATTTTGATTGTTTTGTTTTTGTAGGCAGGCAGTTCGGCTTCAATAGCCTGTAGCTTGATAAACCTGAGGCCGGATTGTTAGCCAGCGCTGTTAGTCTGTCTGTGTCATTCCATTTTATGAGTCATATCATCTCATTGTCAAGCTAAGTGTCATTAGACTGGATTTCTTCAGAGGAGAGCTCTCTCCACAGGTCACTCTAGTTTCTCCAGGGTTGCATCAACTCTGCTTAGACTCTATAAGAGACAGACCCCAACACGCTCCGCAGCCGACAATCTTTCTCCCTTTCTGCTCCCTCTACTCTACCAGCCACAATGGGAACATCCGAGGCCGATCAGTTTCTGATGGAGCGTGACCTCAATTTCCTCTTCCTTTCACATGAGGAGAGACTAGGATAGAGGGATGAAAAATTGATTTGCATGTGTGTGGCTTTGAGGTGTTTGCGGTGCTCATACAAGATTTCCCAGGGTTTGCTTGAGGATGTGATGGTTTGAAGTGAAGCGAGAGGGTCCGCTGAATGCGGACGGAAACGTCTGACGAATGATGTGAGCTGATGAGACGTCTCACCTTGAAATCTGAACCCGCTGCTTTGCTGTTAAAATAGGTTCTAGGTCAAATCTAGACGTTAAACTATCCTGACAGTACGAAAAAAGGTTTACTAACCAAAGGTTGAGATGAAAATTTAGTTTTGAAACCATATAAAATGAGGTGATTGTTTAAGGAAACTGTATGCACATAAAAAGCCTATTTTTTTAAATCCAGTATCTGTGAATCTTTGACATGGTAACCGAATGTAATTTAGAAATAAAATAAGGTTTATTTATTAATTGATCCAAGAAATAATAGTTAGTTTACACAGTATTTAACAGACATTTAGAGCTTCATATGTGTAAATTAATGTGTTCTCCATAATAGTTGAAAACCTTAATGTCTTTTCGACTGAAACATCTTGGATGACATGGGGGTGAGTAAATTATCAGGAAATTTTCATTCTGAAATGAACTAATCCTTTAATATCTCAAATGTTTCTCCTAGAAAGCACTGAGATTAAAAAGAGACTCCAGCTTCTCAGGTTTTTCTCCCTGAGAAATGGCCTTATAATCTCATATCTGTCTTATCTCAACAGTATCTCAAACTATGCTCAAATATACCTAGATAGCAAAGTGTGCAATCAAATAATTTTAATGTTAACTTAAACATTTTTCATCAAATTCTCCCAAGAACAAATGATCTGAGATATGCAATCCACTTTCATTTTATATCTCTGCCGTCTTACGGTATGTGAACACTTACCACATTTATGTCTGTATTTCTCCTAAAGAATTTTAAGAGTCTAAGTTGATACTTGAATAAATCTCCCTAGCCATGAAAGTGCAATACATGTCCGCCTGGGCAGATGAGGGATGTTTTGAACTCAGTATTACCTGAATCAATAGAAAAGCCAGAAATCATCTGCAGAATCTGCAGTGTTGAGGAGCATGATTTACACCATTCAGTTACAGTATTGCATTCAGAGACATGTAATACTAATGTCAAGATAGTCAAGGGCTGTTGAAAGTTTTTCTGTCAATCATAAATGTTTCTGAATGTACATTCATGGCCACAAGTTTGTGAGCACACAAAGTTTGTTTCAAAACATCTTTTCAAAAAAACTCTGTCTTGTGTATAACCCTTTCTTTTCACTTTATTAAAGAGAAATACTTCTACAAGTACTTGATACTTCATTCAGTATGACTCACCTGCACGTTAACGCAGCACAGGGTTTCTCATGCTTGAATAATAGTTGGTATTTGAAAGTGGAGGTGTGTGAGTGAACGCCACTCAGATATTCAGCTGAATGTAAAAAAACCATTCATTTTCTCCTCTGAGAAATAGATTTTATTAATAACATATAAACATTTAAGACCAATCATGAGCTCCAAGACTTTTAAATAACCCTTACTACAGGATTACTCACCAAATAAATATGTAATCATAAAATATATATTTGATATGAAATGATTTCGCAATTGTACAAGCTTCTGCCAATCAAAAATAGTCCAATACTTTGTACTGTACAAAACGATTGGTTTAGCAACAAGACACTGCAACAATATTACAGTAAAACTGAGGTCATGTTATCAGGGTATGTTTATACACTTTCAAATGACTTAAAGTATATTTAAAATAGATATTGTTTTAATATGTATAAGCAGTAGTCAAATACGACAGAAAATCAATACACTACCTTAAATTCACTAGCAGAAAGGCAGCGCTGTCCTCCTAATATGGCATCTAAACAAAACAGTTACCCAGAACTCAACACGGTGTAGTATCAGTTTAATGATCGTTAGGCTGCATAAATTAGGCCAACCGGAACCGGGAACACTTCCTATAACACCCAATGTACTTGTTACATCGTAAGAAGAATGGCATCTACGCTAATATTAGTCTGTCTGTCTCATCTTTATTCTGAGGTTAACATAGTCAGCTTGATGCGGTCCAAATCCAGATCAGATGGTGGACCTGCACCTAGACACGACTCTATATTTTAAACTACACCACAAATATCTGCCTGGAAGTTTCTAGTAATCTTGAAGACCTTGGGTGCATCTCAGTCAGCTCCCTAGTTCACTAGTCAGGGCACTGATCAGGGAGTCGGCCATTTTAAGGGCTGTCTCAATCGCAGAATCCTTCCAGTGTGCTAAAATGTTCGCTCCCTAAAAAGTCCCACAATGCATCGTAAAAAACTAGGGAGCATCGATGCTCACTATGTTCCCTTTAATGGACGTTCTGAAGCACAAAACATAAATCACGTAAGCCAACTCACTACACATAATAACACATGAAAGATACAAACCATTATTTAATTATATCACTAGACAGGTAATGAACATAATCTAGCTAACGTTTATGATTTATTTATGGCTGAAATGTTGCAAGTATATGTAACACGCAAAGTATTTATCATAAAAGGGGTGGTTGATTATGATTTCACTTTTTTACTTTACTTTTTTCAAAAAAATTTTTAGTGTGTATTGTTGTTGTTAGAGCATAAACAACATCTGCAGAGTGTCCGACTCTGGTTTGAACAATGTAAGGCTGAACACCGTTACTGACAATCGCCACTTTAGCTGCGTGAGATTCTCCAGCTTTGTTGTTGTTGAGCAACTGAAGCGTGAGCTGTTAAAGCTCCGCCCTCTTCTGGAAAGTGAGCCAGGAGCAGCAGCTCATTTGCATTTAAAGGGACACACACAAAAATGGCATGTTTTTGCTCACACCCAATTAGGGGCAAATTTGACAAGCTATAATAAATGATCTGTGGGGTATTTTGAGCTGAAACTTCACAGACACATTCTGAAAACACCAGAGATGTATATTACATCTTGTAAAAGGGCCATTATAGGTCCCCTTTAAGTAACATTAAAACATAATGTCAGAAAGACATTCTGCTGTTGTTCATCAATACCAGTAGTGATGTTGTACAAAGAGGATGTTGTCATGTCGCCGGAAATAGAGTCATCAGTGTCCAAATGTGTAGTGAGCCAGGGTCCTTTCTGTCCTTATCAGTGCCCGAGCTGATTGGGACGTGGAAGTTGCACTCAAAAAAGGAGTCAGATGAATGTGAGTTTACAGGAATGGGGTTTAAGTGCATTAAATGTTTGGAGAAGTCCTGCATACGTCACCGGAGAGAAGTCCGGTGTTTCAATTATGACATTTTGATTAAACGATAAATATTATTCCAAAAAGAAAGAAAAAAGAAATGTACACAAATGAATTGTTCACAATAAGACCTATAATATGCATTTAGAAGATAGATAGGGTGAATTTTCATTTCATTTTGACTTCAAGAGGTTCTTGAGATTTACTTATGGGGCTGTTGGGGTATATAAGGCAAAAAAAGATTAGGAAATACCGGCTTATTTCTTTATTGTAGAATTGTTTGAAATCCCTTTGAGAAAATGAATGAGGAAAAATACTTCAAGAACCAAGGCTGCTGAAAAAGTGGGCGGTCACTGTTGAGCTCTATTGCATTAGAAATGAGCTGGGAGATACTGTAGAGCAACAGAGAGAAGGAGAGCAGGACTGAAAAGAACAGGGCAGTATCTGAGAACTGTGGGAGAATGTCGGGAAGGATCCAATGCAATTTTTATGCATGTCAGATTCAGTGTGTGTTATATTAGATAGTATGCGTGCATGTGTGTGCTCATTTCACACAAAAGATAATGCACGTTCAGGCATGACAGACCTGGCAATAGCATTTCAGATCATCTTTTGTCTGAATGGAAATGGCATTGATCTGATAAAAACTGCAATTTAACTAACCTTTCTATCTGTCCTTTTCTTTCGGTAAATGGCAGCTGTGTTACTGCATGCGCGTGCAGAGTTTGTTCGCATATCAGCATCTGTCTCTGTCTTTGTGATGATAGTGGAGACTCTCATCTCGCTCCTGCTTATTGATTTTTCCCTTCCCATGTTGACGTTGATGTTGTGAAATGAGGTTTGGCTCTGTGAAATGTTACTGTGTTTAGCCGTGTGTCTTTTTCTCGTTCACTGCTGTTTCCTCCTTTCTCTCTAATGAATATTTCCCAGCTATAAAGTGTAACAGCCAGCCATCAACTGGATTTGAGTGTGTTTACGAGATTATTTGTACGGTCCAATTCCATAGAAACTCTGTGAGCTCATCATTTTAAATAAAAAACAGATCATTAAAGGGTAAAGTGATTACAGCTTCACGGGAAACTTTATGACATTATCGCCTAAATGTCGCTGCACGTTTGTAGATGTGTTCGTCGGAGCGTGTTTATAAATGTGTTCATCCATCTGGCCCTTGTGTTTTGGTTTATTATGTGAAGCTAGTCACGCATAGCCAGATGTTTGGTTATAAGCGTGTAGTCGGGTCCAAAATTTCTTCTTTGGAAGACTGATGTTCTTTTTTTAACAGACTGGTATATAATATGTATATATGTACACTGCACAGCCAGAAAAAAAAAGTCACTGTTTAAATAGGCAAATGCTTAAGAGTCTATGATTGGACCATTATTGCAGTGAATATTATGTTTCTAGCATGTTATATGTTTGGCAACAGTTCTTCTAACCCTAAATGATGCAGTGTGTAGCTTTTCATTTCTTAAACAACCATGTAGGAAGACACATCATGGCCATATTCAAGGAGAATTTGAGTCTAATTCATATTAGACTCAAATTGTGAAAGAATTAATGAATTTTCCACATTCTGCTCCGTTTCAGAGCCTTTCAAAGTATTCTCCTTAGTCCATGAGAGCAGAAAGACACATTTGATGCGTGCGCACTATCTAGTGGACTTTGTTTTCAGGTGCACAAGTCATTTACACATGCACTGTTCTTCTGCTCTTTTTCCTGTTGTGGCGGTTAGCAAACAGTGTTGCATTACCGCGTGATCTTTCTGGATTGGAGTGTGGATCGCCTGTGACTGACTGTATTCGTCGTCACTGTTTAATACATTTAAAAAAAAAAAAAAAAAAAAAGCAATTTTATGTTTTGTTTTCTCCCCACCTGCTGTACCGAATCTGTACCGAACCGTGACTTCAATACCGAGGTACGTATCGAAGTGTGACTTTTGTTTACTGTTACACCCCTAATATATATATACATACACACTTATATATCAGGTGTGTTTCCTCCGAGGAAGCAAGGGAGGTAGTGCCTCCTCAAAAAAAAAATAGGATGATAAATTAATCCATATTACATATAAAACAAATATGACAAATTATGACATTAAAAAGAGCGCAAGTTGCTCGTATTTCTAAAAGAACACTGCCCAACAGCGACACCCGCAGGTAAAGATACAGCAGGAGTCATGCCTCCCTTTCCACTCATAGAAAACCATTAGACCCTCGGCGTGCGGTGGGTTTTGTGGGGGGTAATTGAGAATAAATGGGGGAAAGTCATGTGATAGGAGGCAATGTCTCCATCGCGCTATGATTGGATGTGATTGGTTATGATTGGATATGATTGGTTTGTGTGATAAATCCCACCTCTTGTTTACGTGCACATTTTGCGCATCAGTTTGAATGAACAAATGATGGCGTCAATGGGAAGACTAATTGAAAAGTAAGTAAACAGATCACCCAGTTAGATATTACCGCTTTATGTCACGTCAAAATCAAACTTGAAATGGACTGAAAACATGATGACTGCGGGGGTTTTTAGTGCAATCAGCTTGGTGAAATTAAAAATACATCTTCGTGTCTGTGACAGATGGTGTTTACGGAGCATGACTGATGATCCAAAATAGCCTAAGTTGACTATTAAAAAGAAAAACATCAATACACAAATAAAATATATTGTTTAAATTGTTACAGCCTTTAGTTATTATTTTGGAATGAATGTAGAAATGCTTAAAACACTAACTTGATGAGATTGACTTGGTTTTGATAAATAGAACATTTATTACAATACATTGTTAATGTAAAATTACAAAATAGAATTTACACATGAATTTACATTTGATTCATAAAAAATTTAAAAATGTGCCTTCATTTCAGAACACCACTGCACGCCACTGATATATATATATATATATATATACATAAACTTAACACTTATATATACATATATGATTGGCTGAGAGGCCTTTGGAGTGCTTATTTTTCATCAGTATCAGCACAGGGACCGTTTTTCCTTTTCATCATCTCCGATATCATTATTTGTCATTGACCCGTAAACGTGTTTTCATGCTAATTTGAATACATTTCAGGTGCTGCCAGGTTTCAGTGTTAAACTCAGCAGTCCAGTAGCGGGAATGAAATGTCTTGTTGAATCACTGCATGATTCCTGTCACTTATTTGGACTCAACCACTTATTTAGACACATTTTTTCATGTTTTCTGAGAATGGTCCTGTTGGGCCCCACTTTTCTTCCACAGTTGAGCAGAATTCTTGCTGGGCTGGATTTTGCCTTCACAGTCAACATGAAATAAAATTAGACCCTATTCACCTTTTTAATATACAGTCCAGGCAGAATTCATCAGTGCATGTGATTCCAAAGAAAAATGTTTGGACTAATCATAATTATGTGATTTTAAGACTCATAAGGCAGGCTTTCTAAGATTTTGCCAGCAGTTAAGTAAGGGATAGAATAACCATCTGGATGTACATTATTCCACTTATTACATGCCTAAGTAAATAATCAGACACAAAATATTGATTGAATATCTTATTATCTCATTAAACGCAAAGCATCTGCAAAGTAAAACAGTTCCTAGGAAGCAGCTTTGAGACGAAGTTCAAACAAGGCAGACATTTAAGGGATAATGTACAGTCGTATCACTTATTGCACTTCTTTTCTCTACATAAATAATGATGGGGACATGAAATATTGATTTGAGCAGAAACTGTTTTAAAGTCTTACCTGTTTATTATCTTATAATCCATTATAGTATACAATACGAACACTTCCAACAATATATCTACTATTAATACTGAAGCTGTTTCATTTTACAGTAAATACAGTCAATAACTGAGGCGCAAGATGGCACCAGATGTGTTTGAATGAAATGAGTGAGTGTGTCTGCATTGTGATATGAAGGACATGAAAGAAACGCTGGCCTCAAAAACTGGGATGAGCCGCCATTATACAGCATTGCTGTTGACGATGGTCATTAATGGGGATAGCTGACCTCGAAATGCCAGTTAATGTTAATCTAATAGCATATAATGATAGATATAAAAATGCATTATAATTGAGATGCTTTTAAAGGTGAACTTGACCTTCAGCCTCCATATCTTGATCAGTAAACCTCCTAAAAAATGTATGCCAGTGGTTTTTCAGAATCATCCACTGCCAGGCCCTAATCAAGTAGTTTTTCTTGTTGAATTTCATGAGTTTCATGTTGACTTTTCTAGACTCATTGAGAACCGTGCAGATTTGTTTAATTAGGCAGGCAAAATGATCTGTTTGCAAGACATGTACACTTGTGTCTGAAGAATCAAAAGTACATTTTCTACTCTTTATCACTCTTTTCAGTTAGGGCATGCTTTTCACCATGCTGCTAAAAATTTTTGACACATTTCCACCAGTCAGTGTGAATGGAACAATTATGTTTACCATATTTTAATTATTTTGGTGCATATGTTTTTCGATGACACTTAATTATAGGCTCAATTCAGCATCAGAGGTCTCTCTTTATCCATAATCTGCTCTTCTCAAAGGTCTTTGGGAGCTTATTATAATCTTCAGTGTTCTTGTATATCGTGAGCTTCAGCAGATTTGGAACGCTGACTGGATGCGTTACTGGATGCGTCTGTATCTGATGCAGGCAAGCATGTCTCTTCCCAGGATCAAACCAAGCACACTCATTAGGAACGAGATAAAGCTAATTACTATCAATACACTGAAGTATTTATGGAAATGAGTCACTGCAATTAGCCAGCTATAGACAAATGAAGAGAATCAGAGGCTTAGTTAGGAAAGTCAATCCACATTCAAACAATCTGAGTGGAAACCTATTTCAATCTCTAATTAGTAAAGAAGCCATTGTGGCACACATATGTGATTCATATGCGTTAATCCATAGATAGGCTGTAGGCTTTCTGCAGGAATACATATAAATAATGAATGAAGCCATTGTCATTGGAAATGGGCTTTTCTTTTGAAAAAAATCTGTCTCAAATGTGCATCAAATACACTCTTTTCATATCTACACTCTTAAAAATAACAGCATCTATGGATCTATAAAGAACCTTTGACATCCATGGATCCTTTTCATTGCACAAAAGGTTTTTTATAGTGCAAAAAGGTTCTTTAGGTTCTTTAGGTTATTAAAATGTTCTTTTAAAAACTGTTCACTAAAAGGCATCACTATAACAATATGGTAACAATATCAAATGAAAAATTTACCCTATTTATTTCATGCATGATTTATCGGTGCACATGTTCCTAATCAAAAAGTAATATTATTTTCTGCTTCTGAAGTTATTCTGTTAGGTTAATGTAACTACTGTAAAAAGTAATACGTTATATCTACTCCATAAAATTTTGGAAACAGATTACATGCAATATTATTAATTAAATTCAACTAATAGAATTGAGTTAGAATTAATCAAATGAATATTCCTTAAATGTCAACCATTTAAAACAAGTAAAATTTAAAGAAAAATATCTGAATAACAGACGTCAAAGATGAATTAAGAACTCTTTATTTTTTTATTGCCAACACTGAAGACACCTGATGATAACAAGCAGAATCACTGAAGGAAAGAGAAACACAAGAATTAACAGAAGTTTAGATGTTGATGTTGATTTTATTGAAAATGTTTGGTCGTCATTATGGTGATCAGTGTTTCGTTTAGTTGGGCCGTTTTACTCTGCTTTTTATGTCAGTTTGTGGTTTTTGTAATGGTGTTTGCTATTTTTACAAATTTTAAATGGTTGACTTTTAAGGAATTAATTTGATTAATTCTAACTCAATTCTTATATGTTGAATTTAATTAATAATATTGCTTGTAAACTTTACAATTTTATTGAGTAGAAAGAGCGCATTACTTTTTACAGTGCACTGTAAGTACACGAAAGTGCATGTACTGTAAAATAAAGTGCAACGTAAATTTCTTACCCAAACAACCCATTACACCCTAGCAACTGCCTAGCAACACTATAACAACCACCCACAACACTCTAGCATCTTGGCATTGACTTGTGTATCGATTTTTTTATCTAAATAGGTAGGTAACTACATGGGTTAAGGTTAGGTTTAGGGGTAGGTTCAGGGTTAGTACCTAGTTATTACCCAGTTATTGTAATTACTATAATAAGTACATAGTATGTACATGGGGAACAGGACTGTAAAATAAAGTGCTACCAAAATGTTTCTTGAGCAGCAAATCAGAATGATTTCTGAAGGATCATGTGACACTGAAGACTGGAGTAATGATGCTAAAAATTCAGCTTTGAATCACAACTATAAATGACATTTTAAAATATTTTAACATAAAAAAACAGTTAAATTATATTTCACAATATTACTGTTTTACTGTATTTTTGATCAAATAAATGCAGCCATGAGTTCTTGAAGGGTAGTGTAAGTTCTGATGGATAAAATCAAGTCCTGCTCTACAAAAGTTATATGCATTGTGAGAGCCATTTTGTAATTTTAGAAATCTGTATTGTGACTAACAAGAATAAATTGCAGAAACAATTCTTTCACACACACACGCACGCACGCACACACAAAAGACAGATGACTGTGATGATAAAACGCTCTTTGTGGTGATCAAAATGGACCAATCAGGCTGTTTCCTGAGTAGGTGAACAGGAAATGCATTATTTCTGCTTTACTCTCATCTCTTTAATGCCATCTGTCTGGTTTCTACTTAGCTGGAGTGCTAAGACCCACAATGGACGTAGTCCAAGTTCTCCTATCATTTGGATATTATTTACTGATAAGCATCTGCCACAGATGAAGCTTTTTCCATTTAAAAAGCATATTTAATACTCACATCACCTTTAATGTCTCTGACTGTGTATTTGTGGCACAGAATGCAATTGTTTATGCATTTTCATCGCTCTGAATTAATTCACTTGTTTTCCTTTCTGCATCCAGTGTATCAGTCCTCGATTTGATGAAGATTAAATTGAGTGTGTGAGATTGTATTGAATGCCTTAAGCAAACTAATGTGTGAACTGATTTGCTGGGGAAGATTGTTCTCTCTGGCTGCTGGCAGACGCTTCAGCCTTCATTTCCTTAGTTTATTTTTACTAAAGACAGGAAGTCTCACAATACATGAGAGTCTTAGTACAGTCACAGTGGACCAGACCTAATTATCACATAGTGTTTGGTGTTGGTAAGGTTTTTTCATATTTTTGAAAAAAGTCTCTTATGCACACTATGGCTGCATTTATTTGATCCAAAATAGTGTCACAGTGTCACACGATGCTGATTTGCTGCTCAAGAAACATTTCTTATCATTATCAAAACAGTTGTGTTGCTTAAAAGTTTTGTGGAAACCATGATATTGTTTTTTTTTTTCTTTTGTCAATAAAAAGTTCAAAACAGAACAAACATTTGAACTGCATTTATTTGAAATAGAAATCTTTTGTAACATTATACTGGCACTTTTGATCAATTTAATCCATCCTTGCTGAATAAAAGTATTCATTTCTTTCAAAAAAAAAAAAAAAATCTTATTGACTGCAACACTTTTGAACAGTAGTTATGGAACACTTTTAGATTTTCTTTTCTTTTCTTTCTTTCTTTCTTTCCACTGTGTCGTGCACTCTTGGAGGTAAATTCTCTTCTCTACTATTATCATCGTGGTGTATTGGAGCCCAAAGCACCGGCCCGCCTGAATGAGACCAGAATAATTCAATCAGATTGGCTGAGATCTCATTTCAGGCTGTTTGCAGGCCGCTAAGCACAGGCTTTGCTTCTGTCAGAATTCCACACAATGCCTTGGGACTGGTGATTGACAGCTCTCAGGTTCTTTCAGGTATAGAGTTCATCATTACATTACATTTTTCCTGGAAGTTCTGGCCGTTTTCCCGTTGCGCCTCTGTGGCTTTTGCATTACCCTATTACCGCCGGTGTGTTTGGGTGAGTTCATCCGTGTCTTCAGGTATGTGAAAATGTCGATGCTTTTACTGATTGCTGGAACAGTCCTCGCGGAGCAACGTGAGGTTAAGTGCCTGACTCAAGGGCAACTCGCATCTGGGATTCGGGGTCACCCCGGGGACAGTACAAAAGAGGAGAAGCCGGACCTCTGGTTGAAAAATGAACGAAAAAATAAAAAATAATTGTCTTTTGTGCATTCGTTTATGTGCATTAATTGGACCTGGAAAATACAGGGTTATTTTTTTTTTTCACATGATTTGCGTTGGTACTTTTTTATTGCTAGTGAGAAACATATTCTTAACAAACATTTTTTTTGGACATTGCTATTTTTTTGCCTGTTAACAAACAGAGAAAATAGCTGTCCAGTGGTTACCACCAAGTGAAATGACTTTGCTTAAAGAAATTTTTATAAAAAAAAAAAAAAAAACTAATTGACACTTTTTTATTTTTATTTTTGTTGTGCTTTAAAAGGGTTTTTTTCAGAGACACATTTTTTTAAAGTCAGCATGAAATTAAATTCATCGTTTATTTTCTAAATGCATTATATTTTTAACAGTTGTGAATAATTCATCCGTGCATGTTTAATTTCGATTTTTTTTTTAGCTCATAATTTTAATCAAAATGTCAATTTAACCAAAACTTGAACTCTCATTTTCCACATTTAGATCTGCCTCCATCCAATCAACAACTGATGGATAGAAACAAGTCCCCTTCCTATAAATTTCTTTCTTTTTTTTTTTTTAAGATTTATTTTTGCCTTTATTATGACAGGACAGTAAATTGACAGGAAGCGAAGTTGGAGAGAGAGGGGGACAGGATCGGGAAAGGTCCACGAACCGGGACTCGAGCGCAACTGCGCTATATGGCGGCGCTCTGCCCACAAGGCTATTGGCGCCGACTATTTTTGCTTTGCACTTGGACGTAAGTCACTGTATGGATGAATAGGGCAGGGTGATATATATCGAATATTAGGCTACATCCACACCAAGCCAGAGCTTTCCCTATCCAATCTTTCTTTTTTCCTCATCTCAAGAAATATCTGCGTACACACGAAACCACTGAA
This sequence comes from Ctenopharyngodon idella, assembly GCF_019924925.1. Lineage (NCBI taxonomy): Eukaryota > Metazoa > Chordata > Actinopteri > Cypriniformes > Xenocyprididae > Ctenopharyngodon > Ctenopharyngodon idella. The sequence goes on from NC_067242.1 coordinate 9,893,370, forward strand.
ACCGACTCAAAACGATGTAGTATGCATGCCAGATCAGTATGTGGCGCTGTAATTCTGCCACAGGGATACACTAAAAATGGAGCATGTGCATAAACCTTGTGTTCTGTATAGAAACTTTAGTAAAGCTTAGAAATAAAGCTTTATTTTAGTAAAGCTAATAGGCTCAGTAGCTTCTGCAGCATGAACACAAGCATGTAGTCCGCTATTTTGTTGTTGTTGCTGTTTTGTGCTGTTAGCGGTGTCTGACTAGGGTCGACACGTGGGGTGATGACATCATCGTGTCACAAAATATATGGATTGGCTGAACACATGAAAACGCAAGGGCGTCGTTTTCAAAAAATAGCGGTTTCACCTTCTAAAAACGCCGGATCTGTCTGGACAAAACGCCTATACGATACAAAATTTGTGCATATACAGCTAAACTCGTCTCCTTGTGGACGGGCCCTAAGTGATATTATCGCGATAATTGAACAATCAATATAAAATTACAGATTATCGTGAATATTGAATATTGTTGAAAATTAAGATTAATGTGCCAAAGACCGGCACCAATAGGCAATATCACTACTGCAAAACTAGCCAAGAATTACGCATGTGTTCCAGCAAAGTTCCCCATCTGAAAGTGCCAGTGGGAACAGTGTAGACTTGAGTTCTTAGCTAAAAACTTGGGAAACGCTTGTATAATTTACCCCAATTGCATAGTGTAAAATGTAGTATGTGAACTACATTGCTCTAAAGATGCTTTCAGAATGACTTTTTGTACTCATTTTGCACTCTTTATTTTACATTTATGTTAATTTACAGTTTTTCTCAGTCACTTTGGATACATTTCTCAGATCACAAACGAAATTCAGGTTCTCAATCATGACCTTACAATGGCTGAGGTGGGTCGAAAGGTGCAGCTGAATGTTGGGAGAACTACAGTTTCCTCAAACATTCAAGCATTTCATAGACAGAACAGGTATGTATGTGCACTGTACTCTAATACTGTATTACTTACTGTAATGTTTCATATTACAGTATATTTTTACACTTACAGTAGCATATTATACTTGCATTTTACAGTATAGTAAATACATAGTATATCACACATACACATGTATACATATATACAGTGTGTGTATATATAGTCTTGTCTTTTCTATCACAATGACATTGTACTGTAATTTGTTGACAGACCAACAGTAAAAGCGTAACTGTGAATCTTGTCCAGTTTCTTACAGTCATTATATCCCATTTACAGTAAATGTGTCAATTTGTACTGTTGAAATTGATATATGCCATACAGTCTTGTGCCTTTTCAGTCATTGTCATCAAAATCGTATAGTTTACATCTAAAAATACTGACAGAGTACACTGTTATATTGACATTTTTGGCAATCTTGTTTGTGAACGATGACACAAGGACATGTCATTTTGATGGCACTGATATGTTCATTGATATAAATACTTACTTTTGAGAGATGAACTAAGGATTTTGAGCAAGTTACAGACTTTTGCAGGTAGTCCATTGTTTGGTGCTGTTTGTACAAATTGTTTCGAGAAATGAGCTTACTGGTTTGAAAATGTTAAGAATGATTTGAGAAATGTACCAAACCAAAGCAACTGAGAAAAACTGTAATAAAAAGAAGTGGTCACTAGGTCTAAAGTTTTTTTAACTGTGTGTTTTTGCATGAAACATTTTGAATGTGCTTAGAAACAATATAGCTGTTCTATCCAAATCCTTTTTTTTCCCCCCTGGGGCAAAAGTAAATCACCCTTTTAAATTATTCTAAAACTAAGGCAAAATATCAAGATATATATCGATTATTATCAAGTTTGAAAAGATAAAGATATCGTCCAGCCTTACAGATGAATAGATCTTTTGCTGCTTCTGTTTATCCGTCAGGACTTTTCAAGCATTGTAGCACATTTTGTACAAGGATCCGTAGCACAATTATATTACCTGGAGGTAATTCTCCTAGCATTGCCATCAGCATTCTCATAGTTTTTTAACCATAGGATATGCTAATTTACCAGGCTAATTGGCTTGCTCAGGTCATTTATATATACTTATAGATCGTTTTTAGTTATTTTTGAAAGCATGTGTCGAATTATTAAGAGCTTCCTTAAAGGGATACTCCACCCAAAAATGAAAATTCTGTGATCATTCACTCTCCCTCATGTTGTTCCAAACGTAAATGAATTTCTTTCTTATATGGAACATGAACAACAAAGATATTTTGAAGAATGTTGAGAACTAAACAACATTAGAGCATATTGACTTCCATTGTATTGAGAAAAAACTAAACAAAACAGACATATCTCAAAATATCTTCTTTTTTATTTCTGGGTGTAGTATTCCTTTTAGACAGACTAGTCATTCAAGCCAAATCTGTTGTAGCACAGGTGAATGTGTGCGTGTTTTTGCACGTGATTGTGAGCGTTTATATGCACGTGTGATTGAATGGGATGTAATTGGGAGTGCGTGGATAAACGATCCAGGCGGCCCAGTTTGCTACGGAAGGTCATGACCTGAAAGTGCAATTCTGGTATTACTCAGAATGCACCACAAAGAACAGATCTAAAGTGCTCTGAGATGGATGGAATTAAAAATTGAGGCAAATCTGCCTCCCAGAGTGCTTTGCACTACTTTGGTTTCTTTGAATGCAGTTGAATAGTGCAAACAGCTCGTGACTGGTGCACGTCTCAGTGTGCTTTTACCATGTCTGTGCTGAGCCACAGGTCTCAGAAATAAACATCCTGTTGGGTTTTTGATCTCTGGATCACTCCCTCTCTAACCGGTCTAGCTCTCTTTCTTTTCTTTAGTATATGCTTCAAGTTATTTTTGAGAGCACAAATGCAGAAAATTTACATGACTTGGTTTGACGTTTATAATATTCACATTTGTGAAAGTACAGGAGTCACAATAGGAGCCCTATTTATTTGAAAATTTGGCTAGCTCCATATGTTCTTTACAAAAACCGTGCTCATCTGCTTCCCTTCTTTCATGGTGTTATTTATGACTTTAACCTCTGGTGTTAAATTTTTATGATAATTACATTTGTGCAGCTCTGTGTTAGTGCTGTTTTGGAGTTGAACAGGCCGAGCCTCACTGTGCTAGTGTAAATCTGGAGGCATCAGGGGAAATCTTAGTGTTTTTGGACATTTGAATAATTCTATTGGCTGAAAGAACTTTTCAGGGTAATAAAATTAGAAATTTTAAAATATATCTTGTTTTGAGTTATTATCTTTTATATATATCACTATATGATCAAAGCTACTTATGATCAATTTAAATACATTTGAATATTAAATGTAATTTATTCCTGATGCAAAGCTTAATTTTTTAGCATCATTACTCCAGTCTTCAGTGTCACATCACATGATGCTTAAGAAATCATTCTAATATGCTGATTTGCTGCTCGAGAAACAGTTCTGATTATCCATGTTGAAAACTGCTGCTGAATATGTTTGTAGAAATCGTGATAATTTCAGGATTCTTTGATGAATAGAAAGTTCAAAAGAACAGCATTTATGTGAAATAGAAATCTTTTGTACCATTATAAATGACTTTACTGTCACTTTTGATCAATTTATTGCGTTCTTGCTAAATAGTATAAAGTATAAATTTCTTTCAAAAAAGAAAATCTTACTGACCCCACTTATAGTATTTTTTTTAATTTTTTTTTACATTTATAAAAACATTTTTCAGAGGATATTTGTTTATAGTTGATATTTTAGGCATTTCAAGTAAAGATTTTATGTTATGTTAAATATAAAATTCATAAAATATACAGTGGCCCCAATTTAGACATTTAATAGCCTAATGTTTAAATGTCATTGAATTATATAGCAAAATATCAAACCAAGAGGCATTTATTTTAAAGAAAGATTTAGGCACGATTTATAAAACAATTAGATATAGGCTACTATAAAAATTCGAAGACAAAATATATTTGGACACTTTCTAAAGTGTCAAACAGGAAGTTAGTTTTAGCATCATTTCTTTTTGCAGAAGCCACTTAAGGCTCGTTCACACCAAGAACGATAACTATATTTGCGTCCACACAATGAACGATAACGGTCTGTTTATTCTAAGCTCACGCGCTGCGGTTTTAAAGTGTGTACAACATTTTGCTGTTCTTGTTGCATTTACACGGCTTTAACCAGCAGATGTCCTCAGAATGCTTTATTACGAGTGAATAGCTAGTGTAATCAATCTAATCTAACAGTGAATTTAGCTGACGAAGTCAATATAGTGGAACAAAAACAGTCTTTTTCACTATAACTTCAAAGGAAGCAAGACAGTGTTGTCGAAACTAGCACTGGATATCTGAGGTCATTTTATTTTACACAGTTTGCTAGCCTGGCGTACTGATCTCATCGTTAATGCTTCTCACCATTTATTCCGAGGTTATTTTCCATATATCCAAGTATCCTTGAAAAGGGGGTTTGACTTGTCAAACAGTGGTGGCTTTTTCTGGACCTCGGTGATTAACTTCTCCGCAATGTCGTCTGCCATTTTAAATGTGCGAGCCCTTAAATTAGAATGGATTCTGATTGGCTGTCAGTGTTTTATCATTCAACAACTGAAAAAAATAATTCTGAAAGTGATCCCAATGATATCGTTTCTCTATATCGTTATAGCTGTGGTGTGAACACTGCTATTCTTTTATATTTAGAACGATTTTTAGAACTATATCTTTATCGTTATCTTTATAGTTATCATTCTTAGTGTGAAGGGGCCTTTAATATTTTGATTGTACTGTGATGGCAAAGTGTCCAAATAATAGTTGAAGGCTACTATATACTACTGTGTATTATCTGCATTGGAGTAATGATTACTTATGATTGTAGATCTCTGATTACATACATCAGAAATGCTTTTTAATCAGGTGTTATAAATAAGAGAAAGGTTGGATGTTATGAGGAGAGAACTATAGCGTTTGAATTCTGTGTGGTCACTCTTTTCCCTCTTTTCCGTCTGTATGTCCACAGGAACTGATTTCGATAAGAGTCAGGCTGAGCGGGTGATAAGCTGAACGCTTGGCACACCACAAAATGTCTTCACCAGGGGAAATGAATGGCAGCTCCCAAAGGGACTGTTTGAATTTTTTTTTTCTTAGCTCTATTTGTTGACGGAAATTCCAAGCTTCATGACTGGCTTCTATTCTGTCGATCAGTCGTTGGTATGTACGGAGATGATTCCTCAGCAGGCCAATTTAGAGGTTCAGGTGCCACATATGCAGAGACGACAGAATGAGTGCATGGAAAAAAAAATATGAATGCAGCGGCAAGCCACAAACACAAAGCTGGGAATTTTACACGCACACATTTTTTTTCTTTGTGGTCGTCTGGCTTTGTTTCCTAAATCCTCTCCCAGGCAGGAGTGCAAGGCCTTCAGTGCCAACTGGCTTTTTATCTTGTGACATTTATTTCTTTTCTCTCCCTTCCCTTCCTTTTTTTTTCTTTTTTGTTTTTCCGTGAGGCACAGCAGCTGTGCCGGTACAGATGGGCCGAGAGCAGCACACCTCGTTGTAATAACACTATCTACTTCCACATAAACAGACTAACAAATGTCAGCAGCTTGGCTAACCATGTGAGCATGGCAACCTTTTCAGTGGCGGGAAGAAGAAGGTTTCTGCCTGTGATGAGATGGCGGTCTGTGTGTGTGGGGGGTGAGTGGAATGGGCGATTGACAGTCTAACAGATGTTCCTCATAGGCTCTTTGGCTGACGGTGTGTGGTGGGTAAGACATATACAGGTCACGGGCGTGAGGCAGGCATACTGCTGGGTTAATTCGCCATGTGTGTCCCTCTCCCTCTAGCATCAATTATGTGTTTTTTTTTTAATTTCTGTATTGCACATATGTCTCCATTTTCTTCTAATATCCTTGTTTAACTGACTAGGTTTACATGATTCCCATTAATCCGAATTAGTTTAGTCTGTTTCAGGATTCCAGATGTGCCATTAATATGTAACCGAAAGATATTCCTGCATGTGCACTGCAAAAATGTTTTTTTTTTTTTTTTTTTACAGAAAAATACTGTACTGTGAAAGTCTACCTGGAAAATCACACTGTAAAACTCAATAAGTTTAGTACACTCAAAACATTTAAGTAAACTAACTAATTTTTTAAGTAAGTAGAACTAACATAACAGAACCCCCTGTAAATCCCAACATAACACAACATTAAACACTAACTTATGTCTCCCTATAATCTTGTGCAAAAACACACAAAATAACACTTAATTTCAACATTTATTTTCCTAATACAGTCTGACGCAAAGTCATGCTCAGTCTGCTGCAACTCAGTCATATTACTAAAATCAAATTTTGAGTTCACGCAACTTTTTTTCTATTAAGTACAATGAACTTTCATTTCATTTAATTAATTTCACTGTTTGGTTTTACAGTGCACTTAAATGATGATTGGAGAAAGATTATTGGTAATAATACAGACTTACTTTTGCACAGAATTCTATGTTATGAACTCAAAATCCTTACCATACTGCTTGATTTTTATGATCATTTTGATGTTTGCATCACATAACCATCTGCACATGTGTGGCTTTTCTGATGTAGCAAACTTGCTCAGTATCTCACCTGGTACAGCGTTGCACTATAGCCCTAGTCTCGCAAAACACAAGTCATGATATAAAGGCTCAAAGACTTGTAGAAGCAAGCTAAAATGGCTTGGTTGCTTCAGAAAATGTGTTTTCATCTCACATTTGCTTTCATTAACACTATCAGTTAGGTTTAGGATATGTGGCACATTATTTCAAATGCGATCATTCATCATTCACTGGATATTTAGTTTATGAACTGTTGTGAAACGTACAACAACCAACATTATATACGTTGCCAGATTCACATTCAACTGTTTTGGATAAAACTGAATGCGCTTTTAGTGCTGCTCACTGGACATTTCACTTTGAAAGTTTTGTGAAACATGCAAAAACCTGTTAATTGTTGTTACCACGCATGGTAAAAAACTGTAAATGTTTTAACATTGCATTATAGATAGGATAATTTTATTGTAAAATACTGTGATATTTATGGTTTTTGTAAGTAAAAACTATGAATTACCATATAATTTTCCTACAAGTCCTTGCGTGACACATCACATATAACTAAATAATTTTGTGTATTCACATTTTTGTTGTCAGTAATTTACATTAGGATGTTTTGTGTTATTTAGTTAATGTTCATTGTATTAAAAATAATAAAATAATAATAAAGATAATGTCATGTGAGCTACCCTGTTTCATCTTTGTTTGTATGACCCTGTGCACCGTCTGTGTGTATTGGTGTTATTCATGTTTTATGAACAGGCCACTTGTGATGAACTATTGTAATTTTGTAATTTTACGGTGGTTATCAGTAGATTTTAAGGTAAAAAGTTTTGGTAGTTCAAGTGGCCTGTTATATTAACATTAAATCAGTCAATGAAATATATGGTTATAAGTTTTAAAATATACAGGCACCAAAATATGCCATCCCTTAATACCGGAAACATTTTCACTGTATTTTTTACTGTGAATTTCTGGCAACCACATCTGCCGTTTTTAACATAAATTTAACAGGAAACAACATAATTTGTGTCATACTTGTTTTTCCCTGTTGTTTAATTACAGGTTTATCTGAAATACATTATACCATCATATTCAAATATTAAAGAGTAATTATCTAGCGTTTCTGTTACAAATAGTAACACTAAGATCATGGGTTTGATTCTCAAATGTAATTTAAACTGATAAAATATGTACCTTGAATTAGTTGCTGAATGTAAATGCAGTTATTCTTAACAAAATATGCTCCTTTGCAATTTGATAGTAATTTATTTAAGATGGATCTCAGGGCAATACTGTTTTTCTCATTTTGCTTGTGGTCAAATTCTGGGTAAATTTGGTTCTTATTAGCAGTAGATCTAGTTTTTCAGTTGTATGGTAAAATAAAAGTTGGTTCGTCAACACTTTTTTTATTAGAGAAGAGCAATACTGTAATCAATCACACATAGAAGCTTTCTTATTCCAGCCTCTCTCTCTCTCTCTCTCTCTCTCTCTCTCTCTCTTTCTAATTTAAGCCCTTTCGTTTTTTAATCTCTCCCTTGTCAGGAGTCCATTCTGCCACCCTGTTGTTGACATGCCAGATTGTGGTTCAGAAGGCCCTAGTGAATTGTGGGAAAGGTGACCTCTGGTGAATGTCTTTTGTGAACCTCACCTTGCTCTGAGACGATAACACCTAGTGCCATAGAGAAAGAGACAGCATTCGGAAGTGCGTGTGTGTGTGTGTGTGTGTGTGTGTGTGTGTGTGTGTGTGTTTATGTATATGTGTGTGTGTGTGTGTGTGTGTGTGTGTGTCTATGTGTGCAAAATCAGAGGAAAACACTGGAAAGACCCAAATGCAATTCACATTATGCCATAAAAACAGTTTTCAGAGATATGTTTGTTATTTCATTGCTCTTATATGTTTCCGAACCCACAGAATAAGTACGGACGACATATTTTATGTAGTCTGGATATTTAAATTCAGTTTCATTTTTTATTTAACACACAGTTTTTTGCTGTATCTCATAGAATATGTCATAAATCCTCTCAAGAACATTTACAGGGCCAAGCCACATTCTTCCCCAAAATGAGAAGAAAGAAATTACATTTCCCGTAAAGCAAATTAAGTATTTTTTTTCTCTTTTCTTTGCATTGTGGCATTATTTTCATGACAATTAAACACATTTTCCCAAACATTATCAGTACCGTAATGCAAAAAAATCTCATTCTAAATGTAATTTGAAATAAATAATCATGTATTATTTAAATTGCTTAAACTCTACCGTTCAAAGGGGTTTGTAAGATTTTTGTAGGATTCTGTCTGTAAGATTTTTTTCCAGGATTCTTTGATGAATAGGAAGTTCAAAAGAACAGCATTTTAGTAAATTGTAACATTTTTGTAACATTATAAGTGTCTTTTTGAACAAATCAAAATATTAAAGAAAAACATACTGACCCCAAACCTTTGAACGATAGTGTACATTATAGAGACAGAGCGCATTTAGTATAATCTGAAAACCACGCCCACCGGGGGGGAAAACAATCCAACCGTCGCATTGACTTTGTATTGCATATGAGGCTGCCTCCTTGTCATTTCTGACTTATTACAAAAAACAGAACAATGCCTAAAAGCTGCTGTGTGACAAGGTGTACAGCTAACAAGCTAAAAAAACCCAGAAATAAGTTTTTATAAGCTGTCGACCCCAAAAAACGAATGTTTAAGGACACAAAAGTGGATACAGGCAGTGAGACAGATCGCAACGGGTCATATTACTATAAGAAATACACTGGAGGGGAACGTAACATATGCTAAACAAACAAACAAAAACAAACCATTCATTATTTTTAACCATGTCAAAGAATTATTTCACCTGTCGCCGAATACGTTCCCCTCCAGTGTATTTCTTATAGTAATATGACCCGTTGCGCTCTGTCTCACTGCCTGAACTTTTGTGTCCTTAAACATTTGTTTTTTGGGGTCGACAGCTTATAAAAACTTAGTTCTGGGTTTTTTAGCTTGTTTGCTGTACACCATGTCACATAGCAGCTTTTAGACATTGTTTTATTTTTTGTTATAAACCAGAAATGACAAGGAGGCAGCTTCACGCTATATAAAGTCATTGAGGACTGTTGGATTGTTTTCCCCCCCGGTGGGCGTGGTTTTCAGATTATGACGCGTGTCGCTCTGTCTCTATAGTACTATTTGTAAGTTAAGCTGTTTTTTTATTAAACATGAATGTAATAAAGTCAAAATGACTGTACCGCAATAATGAGAATCATCACTAGGAATTATGAGAATTTTTTTAAAGGGGACCTATAATGCCCCTTTTCACAAGATGTAATATAAGTCTCTGGTGTCCCCAGAATGTGTCTGTGAAGTTTCAGCTCAAAATACTCCACAGATCATTTATTATAGCTTGACAAATTTGCCCCTATTTGGGTGTGAGCAAAAACACTTTGATTTTGTGTGTGTCCCTTAAAAATGCAAATGAGCCGCTGCTCCCGGCCCCCTTTCCAGAAGAGGGCGGAGCTTTAACAGCTTGCGCTTTGGTTGATCAACAACAACAAAGCTGGAGAATCTCACGCAGCCAAAATGAGGATTGTCAGTAATGGTGTTCAGCCTTACATTGTTCAAACCGGAGTCGGACACTGATGGAGAGACTCGGGAAGAAGTTACAACTTTTAGAAACTGGACATTTCTGAATGGTTAGTGGATAAATATATGTAGTTGCTGTGGAGTTGATTCAACTCATCGTCTAGCATGTGCCGTCATATTAATCTTTTGTGCAAATCCAGACTCTCGTTTGTGAAGCAGTCCGGCGTAAAATGACGGCATGGTAACAACACTCTACTACAACAACTCTTCCTCTTCTCTAAAGCAGCCCAACATGGCCTCACCCCCTTTGTTGTGTGTTCTCGGGGGCGGGGTTTATGTAAATTTTAGGGTTAGTGATGTCACCAACCCGGGAAGAAGCTTGCTGTAGTCCCTACCAGCTGTTTGTTGTAGTCCTTAAAAAATGATTTCTGTAAAAGAAAATATCTCCCTTTGCATTGAACTTTGAGTGGCGTAACTTTGCAGATGTTGTTTATGCTCAAACAGCAACATTACACACTAACTAAAGATAAAAAAATGAAATCATAATCAAGGACCCCTTTAAAAGCATAATGTCTCTGCATTTCAGTAATGAGAATTTGGACAATATGCTTAATTGTCATGAAAAAATGCAGACAGTTTTAATGGTCCTATTTTCTGTAGGCTAAAAATATATGTTTATTTTGGTGATATGCCACATGGGCATGCTTTAGATTCATCCATATTTATGTGTGGGATCTCACCTAATTGGGTGTTTTTCTAGTGACATCACAAGGATGTATCAGGCATGTGATGTGGGAAACTGTAGCATTTTCCGAACTGGAGTCTCAGTGAGAGGTCTGGAAAAATGACATTGTGCCTATCTGTAGCAGTCAGGCTTGATTTTCCTCATTATTTCCTCCTTCCTGTAGGAATTAATGAGCTCTGAATCCCACGCCTTCTCATCAGCGGGTAATACAGGCCACCATCAGTAATAGCCAGTTAAATGAGAGCTCTGCGGTCTAGACCGGAGATGATGGACAGACGTGTCACAGGCGAGGTGAAAGTGTTTCCCACAGCTCTGTCGTATCTGACCGTCAGCACTGAGGCCAACTTTGCAGGGTAAAATAGGGTGAAGATACTTTGGGAATGGAAGTGGATCTATCATCTTGTAGTCATATGTAGCCAAGCATTAAGGAAAATATAAAACTGATATTCTAAATTGCTGGTCTTTTGAATTTATGTGCAGATAATGAGTGAATAGTGTCTAAAAAAACACATTTAGTGTGTGTGTGTGTGTGCAGTGCTGAAGGTTGTCGATAAGGTCGAAGCAACCAGGAACATTGTCCTGTGCCTCTGGATCTACAGTGACAGATTAATTAAAAAGGGGTTTCCAAACATGATGGGCCTTGCGATTGCTGTCAGATTCACCAGCGACGCTGCATGTGTTCTGGTCCAGCGTGGTTTCACTAGCATGAACAAACTCATGTGATTAAGCTCTACTTGAGTGGAAGGAACCTTTCAAAGCAAAAACCCTCCTGTCAGAGCAGACTTAGCATTTGAGAACCTCTGACAGGCCTGTCGGGCTTCAGAAGGAGATTTGCCAGGGTAGTTTTTTTCCTCTCCTATGCAGTTGCTCTTCTTCTGGTCCTTTTTTTTTTTTTTTGATCAACAGCAACCTTTCCTAAAAGTGTTAGGAAGACAGAAACTAAAAGTAACGACACAACTAACTAACTTAACTACATTTCCAGTAGCTTAACAGTAGCTCAGATGTTTTCATCAGTCGTTTTATCCTTTCATCAGCTTTCCTATGCAGTAGCAAGCTCATTGTTTTACTATATATATATATAATATATATATATATATATATATAGTGCTGTCAAATCAATTAATCACTATAAGCTGTTTAAAAAGTTACCTACATTTGGTTCTTGTCTGGGTAAAATTCATCAATTTGGACATGGAGTCACATTGGGGTCCCAATATCTATGGGACAGAACTATATAGGGCCTTGAAAATGAAGATTTCAAAAGGAAAGTTTATTAAAAATGAGAATCTTAAGGATATTAAGATATCTTGAATAACTTTAGAGTTACAGGCATGCAAACTTTGGAAAAGGAATATTTATGGCAGTTGAGTTGACAGAAAAACATTTCTAGTTTCAACATTATTTGTTCTTCATATATTCCTCTTTAAAGGAACAAAAAGTATCAGCTGTATGCAAACTGACCCACATTTGGTTTTTGACCACTGAAAATGTGTACAATTTACCAATTTACTCATGGAGGCGCATTAAGATCTCCATATCTCTGGGATTGAACCATCGAGGGCCTTTAAAATGAAGATACCAAAAGGAAGGTTTGTTAAGAACCAGAATCTAAAAGGATATTAAGATATCTTTAATACTTCTTGAGTTATAGGCATGCCAACTTGAGGCAAAAAAATACAAGAAGTGCTTTTTGCCATTTTTGAACTGTCACTGTTGGCATATAATGAAACAAATAATGAAATAAGTCAACAGATTTTACTAAAAGACCTTTTTTTCTAAGTCCAGACCTTTTTTTCTGCCATTTTTACACCCCTGTAAATTGGCTCCAAATCCCAGGTGAAAATTGTCATTTTGACCCCCTCTACAAAATATTGGATTACTCAGTAAATATACATCTATGACATTTAATATTTGGGCTTTCATCACTATTTATGCTTGTCTTCTACAGAAAAAATATTAAAACAATCAAAAAATTTGAGCTGGGAAGTTTCAAAAATTTGGTTGATTTGTCACGGAATGACCCTATAGTATTTTAGCACATTATTAGACACAATATTTCCAGTTAATTAGCCTGTTTTAATGAAAATAGTTTCTAAATGATGCCAAAGCAGAATTAACCATTTTGTGTCTCCAAGTAACACACAGTTTTGTCGGATCTGAATGAATCAGTGTTTTTAAATGCAATTTATTGATTTGAATAATTCAATCATTCACCCAGGGGAACAATCCTTTGTGAATGAATCAGTGTTGTTGAACGAATCTGTTCAGTGAATGATTCAAATGACTCACTCATGAAGACAGTCATGTTTTATTCAACGCTATCTCATGACTGATTCGTACGTATTTTACGAGGTGGTTAATTCTTACAAATTCATACGATTTGTGTAAACCCCAGTGACGGGTAGGTTTAGGGGTGGGGTTAGGGGTAGATCATTCGTACGAATTCACACAAATTTGGCAACTCATAAAATACATACGATTTAGCAAAGAAAATGTACATACGAGTGAGGTAAAATATGTACAAACTGGGTTGGTTTGGGTTCCTTTGTTTCACTCCTGAATCTGTTTAGTGAATGATTCAAATGACTCACTCATGAAGACAGTCAATTTTATTCAACGCTATCTCGTGACCAATTCGTACATATTTTACGAAGTGGCTAATTTGTACGAATTTGTCCGACCTCGTATGAATTCATACAATTTGTCTAAACCCCAGTGACGGGTAGGTTTAGGGCCTGGGTTAGGGGTAGGTCATTCGTACATATTCATACAAATTTGGAAACTCGCAAAATCTGTACGATTTACGAAACGTATGAATTGGTACGAGTGAGGTAAAATACATACGAATTGGGTTGGTTTTATTTCTGAATGAATCAGCATACCCGTAGTATGAATGTGTGCAGTATGAATGTAATCCCGGACGTAAAACATTTGCCATGCTGTCATTATCATGTGACGTACCAGCATCAGTTGCGGTGCTTTACTAGTCACAAATCCTTTCCCGTGGCCTCATGGGATAGTAAAGTATCCATTGCTTGCTGGAAGGAGTAGGTCATCCGGCTACTTTTTGCCTGCTCTTTTATGAGTACTGTGAATTTGGACATACTAATCTTGTCACATACTGTTTTACACCTACTATATAGGAGGTAAATATGCGATTTCGGATGCAGCCTGTCATTTGTTTTGTTTCTGAATGAATCAGTGTTGTTGAACGAATCGGTTACATGAATGATTAATGCTTGTCATCACCTACTGGCGTAACGCAAAAAAAAAAAAAAAAAAAAGTCACCTTGATTACCTTGAATGTATTTAGCTTTGCCTTCTTGCTTTTTTTAGCAGCCTGCAGTGAAGCTAACTACATTGTTAAAATCACAGTTTGACTTCTTTACATTTAAATATAAGTAGTTTGGATTTTGGAAAGTACCAGTTTCATAGTAGCCCCTACAGACAGAACAGGTTGATTGTAGGTCACATGTTTATGATAATCAAGCCATTGATCTAAACCGAGGCCAGGAAATAAATAGTGAAATCCAGATAAGTGTAGAGGGTCACTGCTAATCTGAACCCCATCTCTGCACCGCAATGTGCCCTGACACCAAATCAGAATGGAGTGTGCAGCGTTTAAACATCTCCAGACAGGTTCCTGCCCACAGCAACGATCTTCCTGCCAATCCACTCTACTGCAGACTCACGGGTCATTTAGTTATACACTCGCTCTCACAAGCAGACAGATCGACGGACGTGACACCCACCTTGTGAGGAGATGTCGAGAGCAAGCGCAGGCGAAAAAAAGTAGATAGTCTTAGGAATGACAGTTTTGTTTGAGATTCAGGGAGGTACTGTCAAAGGGAATGAACTCCACTTTTGGCAGCCGAGGACTGTAAAAAAACACAAAAAACAATAGTTTTTGTGTGTATATGCTACACTGAATATATGTTACTTTAGCTGGACAGTCACAGCTCTGAATCGTGTGTCACGCTGACTTAACCAGGTGCGATGCTGCAAGTTTTCAGTGTCAAGGAATTTTTCTGTCTTCCTTTGAAGAATGTGCATCATTCACAATTGAGTTTAGAGTGCCTGTTAAAGGATTGGTTTACTTCAGAATTAAAATTTCCTTATAATTTATTCACCCCCATGTCATCCAAGATGTTTATGTCTTTCTTTCTTCAGTCGAAAAGATATTAAGGTTTTTGAGAAAAACATTACAGGATTTTTCTCCATATAATGGACTTCAGTGGGGTTCAACGGGTTGAAGGTCCAAACTGCAGTTTCAGTGCAGCTTCAAAGAGCTCTACATGATCCCAGACGAGGAATAAGGGTCTTATCAAGCTAAACGATATATATACTTTTTAACCACAAATGCTCATTTATTTACGTATTGATTTGTTACGTATTGAATGATTACGTAATCACCTTGCAAAGGTCACGTAGGTGGAAGTACTGCGGTAGGGCGATAATCTCATTTTCCCCTCCAACTTCAAAATTGTTTTTTTTTTGTAAAGGTGTTTGCACTTTCACTTTGTAAACACTTGCTCGGTACTTCCGCCTACGTCACGCATGATCTTTCCAACGTGATTACGTAATGCGTGGCACATCGCAGAGCTAGTGCAAGATGAGCATTTGTCGTTAAAAAGTACATACATTTATTTTTTTTGAAAATGAATGATCGTTTCATTAGATAAGACCCTTATTCCTCGGCTGGGATCGTGTAGAGCTCTTAGAAGCTGCACTGAAACTGCAATTTGGACCTTTAAAGCATTGAACCCCATTGAAGTCCACTATATGGAGAAAAATCCTGGAATGTTTCCCTCAAAAACCTTAATTTCTTTTCGATTGAAGAAAGAAAGACATAAACATCTTGGATGACATGGGGGTGAGTAGATTATCAGGAAATTTTAATTCTGAAGTGAACTAATCCTTTAAATTCCTGTTCAACTATTGAATTTTAATAGAATTTGAACTGAGCAAACAGGATGCAGAATTTCATTCATACATACTGACCCCAAACTTTTGAACGATAATGTACATCATAGTAATATTTATAAGTTTTTAATTAAAAATGACTATAATAAAGTAAAAATGACTGTAAAGAGAATCATTAAGAATCATAAGAATTTTATTAAAAAGTAAAATGTCTCTATGCATGTAAGGATTTGAATGTAAGGAAGCAGGATGAATTTTGAAATTTTTGAAGCAAAGTCTGTCAAGACAAAATATCAATGTTAGATTTTGAAAAATGTTTAAAAGCTTTGGATGGATGGATGGATAGATAGATAGATAGATAGATAGATAGGTCTTCAATGTCACTTTTTATCAAATTAATGTGTCCTTGTTGAATAAAAGTAATAATTTCTTTAAAAAAAATAAAAAATCTTACAGACCCCAAACTTTTGAATGTTAATATAGATAAATTGTACATGACAAATGCAGTTGATAGAGCTTAATTTGTATTGAAATAGACATTTGGTTAATATTGAAGCAACAGGACTTATTACTGTTGCTTTGTCACATTGACTGTTGACAGTGTCAGTCACATCAATAAACTTTAATGAGAAGTTGGAGCTAGAGAGCATGCAATCGACAGTCTCGATAAAACAACTGCTAATGCATGAGCAATATTAAGTATAGCAATAACATTAATTTAATTAGCCTGGTAAACTTTCCCTCTAGTATAATTGATTCTCTGTACTGAGCTGTTGGCTGACAGCGCAACCGAATGCGCAGCGTTTGCTCTCTAAATGAGAAACGAGTTCAAACTGTCTTCTACAAAAATAAAGATTAGACTTCATAGTCACCGCTGCAGGGTTTCACCCACACATATAACAAAAGCACATAAATGCATTAAAGGCTTTCGTCAACTTGCTTTTACAAACGTCATCTAATGGGTTTATTCTGCTCCTGTCATTCTCATTAAAAAATGAGGATGTGTTTTCTTCAGGAGGAGGTCACGTAGAGCGACTGCGCGTTTCTGTGTGACCATCGAGCGTGGGTTATTTCAACGCTGAGGCGTAACATTATAGGGTTGTAATGAAAACATGTTCTTCTTACTTGACATTGAACCGGCTGCAGCTGCTTTGGAGAAATTCCAGTCACGCCAGCGCTGATGGACAGAGCTCGGAAACGCATATGAATTTTCAAGCTGTTTACAGCACAGAAAAAAACATTAATGGGACTCGGTCGGTATCTGTGAAGCAGCAGTGGCTATTATCATATTTGAAAAAAGTAGGATATGTATTCTAAGTGAGCCTTTTTGGTTTAATGTATAAATTGGTTATGCTGTGAAAGTGTCCGAATTTTACAGCTCGACTTGATTGCTTCCTCAAAATTCATTACTCTTTTGACCCATCAGAACCGCGTCCGCAGCAGTGCACGTTTGGGTTTCTTAATTGCAGGTTGTCGGTTGCACCGTTTGACGGACAGAAATGTAACCGCAGGCTTTTGGCCGGCGTCATCACATCGTTGACCACGCGTAGATATTTAATTGGATTCATGGCCTTGAGACACATCTATCTCATGCTCGCTAAGTGGAATTTTTTTGCATTTATGAGATTATCAAAACTGTCGATACACCCAGGAAACAACCGGCCAGACTTTGCAATTTCAGAGCTGCTCAATAATGCAACGCGGCATCCCACGTTAAGCTTAAGAGGATTTGAATCTTTAAATGGAAATCAGACGGAGCGTTGGCTTTCATCTTCCAAGAGAAGCCGTAAGTGTAAATATTATTAAAGTGGGAGTGAGTGCAAGTGTGCCACGAATTATTAACTTTATTTGAGCAGCTCTGAACTATTTTCGGGCCTTCAACAAATCTTGAGGTTCTCCTCACATGGTGGTTAATTTTAGTTGTCTGCAAGCTAATTATGATCTGTGAGATTTGATTAGCACAGGAAGCAGATTTCGTCCACGTCGGAGCTCTGAATGGAAAGCGTTGTGAGGGAAGCATCTAAAGCCATTTCCCGTTCTGCGCTGTGACTGACAGCCGTAAGTGCTTGCCTGGTGGTTGGGCAGGATTGAGTGGTTTGATTGGGCCCATTGTGTCCCTGTGTAAAGGAGATTGACAAAAATTACACAAGCTGCCATTTTCAAACGCCACTTAAAAGCTCCGTCTGCGAGCATCTCTGTGTTTTCATCTGTTTTGTTTTGTACGTTCTCTCTTTGCATTTTACTAGTGCACCCGCACCACTGACTGAAAGTGTACTGTATGTGTGTGGAAATGCACTGGGAAACTGTCTATTGAGTATGGTAAAGATGTCAGTGGTATCCTTAACCCTGGCCACCAGCTCATAAAGCAGTCGAAGATGCGGCCCGGCTGATATACTCGCTGATCTGCATGCCTGCGGCACAAGCGGCCCGTGGGGATGGAGGCCTATAGACCTCCACTTGCTAGAGCTCAATAAATATTGAGTAATGAAGCAGATTTTGTAAGACTATGACTCAGCAGTGGCTTTGTTGACAGTCTGGGAGGAAGCTCTTTCTTTAGAGCATCTGCAACTTTCACACTATTTTTTTGTGGACTTTGTAATCAGAATTTGTTTTTTGTATAGTTTTGTGAAAGGGTTTTAAGGGTTTATCTCTTCTTATTATATTAGTTTGTATTTGTGTTAAATTATATAATATATTTGATTTAGGGATGCACCGATGTATCGGCAAATAATCGGTATCGGCCGATAAAAGCAATTATTATTTTAAAGGGGTCATGAACTGCATTGTTTTATTGTTTTATAATGTTTCCTGGGGTGCACTTATAATGTTAGTATGCTTTTTACATAAAAAAATTGTCACAATTTAGAAATAAAAGGCATTTTTACTACCCTGATTTTAGCCCTCTTATTTGAACACTGTGTTTTAAAGGGTTAGTTCACCCAAAAATGAAAATTCTGTCATTAATTACTCACCCTCATGTCGTTCCACACCCGTAAGACCTTCGTTCATCTTTGGAACACAAATTGAGATATTTTTGATGACATCCGATGGCTCAGTGAGGCCTGCATTGCCAGCAAGATAATTAACACTTTCAGATGCCCAGAAAGCTACTAAAGACATATTTAAAACAGTTCATGTGACTACAGTGGTTCAACCTTAATGCTATGAAGCGACGAGAATACTTTTTGTGTGCCAAAAAAAACAAAATAACGACTTTATTCAACAATATCTAGTGATGGGCGATTTCAAAACGCTGCTTCATTAAGCTTTACGAATCTTTTGTTTCAAATCAGTGGTTCGGAGCGTGTATCAAACTGCCAAAGTCACACCCCCCAGTGGTGAACCATTGAAATTTCAAAACACTTATGACGTAATGAAGCCTCGTTTACTGAAATCACATGATTTTGGCAGTTTGATACACGCTCCGAACCACTGATTTGAAACAAAAGATTTGTAAAGCTTCAAAGCTTCATGAAGCAGCGTTTTGAAATCGCCCATCACTAGATATTGTTGAATAAAGTCATTATTTTGGTTTTTTTTTGGCACACAAAAAGTATTCTTATCCGTTCATAACATTAAGGTTGAACCACTGTAGTCACATGAACTGTTTCAAATATGTCTTTAGTAGCTTTCTGGGCATCTGAAAGTGTTAATTTTCTTGCTGGCAATGGAGGCCTCACTGAGCCATTGGATTTCATTAAAAATATCTTAATTTGTGTTCCGAAGATGAACGAAGGTCTTACAGGTGTGGAACGACATGAGGGTGAGTAATTAATGACAGAATTTTCATTTTTGGGTAAACTAACCCTTTAAGGGGCGTGTCTGCTGTGAGACTTCAGTGTAAACACCCACTGCTGTGATTTGCTAACATCTTTGCATATGAAATAGCAGCATAAGTATTAGTCTCGAGATAATTTTTTGCACATTTTTACTATTACAGCTCTCAAGGTTAACTAATTGTGAAAAGTGTTGATTATAGCATTATATTTAGATCGTGGCATGAAAGGTTGCAGTGATGAACATTGTAGCCGATCACAGACATGTTGTTGAGCGCATGAATGCAGTGATCTCGTCATTGCAACTCAATTTCTGCACACTAACGAATGCTTTTTACCATAACTAACAGTGCAAACTCGATGTAACTAATAGATTCATTGAGTTTTGGCGTCCAGAACTCAGTCACTGACAAACTTGCGCTGTTTGATTGACAGCTCCAGCGATTGTAAAGGGAGCGTTATTTGATCGCTTTCTATATATAATTTAATCACAGTTAAATAACAGATTATTTTCATCCTACTAAGAGAAACAACATGAAGTTGACTGTTTAGTCACTGGTTTGATTTTCTGACACATAGACAAAGAACATCTGACTGTAAATTAATCATTACATATCAGAAATCACTGGTAACAGATCAGGCATTATAATTAACACTTACATGTTGTTGCATTACTGTCGAGTCCATATCGTAAAGTCTGTTTGCAAAGCCTGTGCCGAAATGTGACTGATTTTCCAAAGAATCCACAGTGAAATGGACCAAATACAAATAAATAATGCTCAACTGAGACATTCACATTGTTGAAAATAAATAAACATATTCCTAGGACCTTTTAAAAGGTAAGGTTATTTTTAGTCCTGTATCGCTCTTCTCTCCTCGTCATCTCACTAACACGCCAGTGGGCGGGGTTAACGTTGCAATGATGAAGTAGGCGTTGAGTAGTCATTTCTTCCTCTTTAATACAAGTTATAGCATGAAAAAACATGCATGAACATCAAAAGGTATTTTGAAAGATACAGTACAACTTAACGAAATGTATGTAATGTCTCATGTAGTCGCTCAATCAGTGTTGTAATTACATACACACCTCTATGACTTCCTTTTTTCTAGAACTTTGATCATTTCAATGTTGTTTGGACCTCACTGACATTCAAAATATCTTCATTTGTGTCCTGCAGAGGAAACATGTTTGGTAGTGTGAGTAAATATAGACCGAATTTTTATTTTTGGGTGAACTGTCCCTTTAACTGTGGTTGTCACTCAAAACTTTGTAGTCTATACATGGCATACAGTTATATAATTGTCACAAGAAGAAGTGGCCGAGAATTTAATTTTTATGTCACTTGAATTTAAAGCAAATAAATGTAATGCATTTACTGTCAATGTTACATTTCCTAGCTTTGACTTTCTTTTGAAGCCCCATTAATATAACCTAAGGGTTGATTAAGTTTAGAAAATCAGCGTGCTCGCATCTCAGGAGCCCTGCTGATATCAGCGAGGTGAAGTTTGGTGACTTTATTGAGTCTTTCTGCTGTCAAAAGAAGTTGATGTGCCTTTTTTTCTCCTGTCTGAGAGTGGCGCAGCGCATCTGGCCTATTCAAATCCCGCTGCAGCCCCTGCTGCTTTTAACCATTGAAATTATCAAATTAAACGGAGCGGTAATGGTCTCCACAAAGGCACTGCTTTTGGGGAAGAGCTGCAGTTGTTCTTGCGGCGCTCCTGCGTGAGGTGATGTTCTGAGAAGGACAAAAACATCTCGATTGTGATGCCATTTCAAAACATGCCACATGCTGTGAGACAAATGTGAATCACTGAGGTGATTAGAAAAAGACTCAGAAGGACTGCTGAAGAGAGAAGACACATCAAGGGCTCGTTGTTACCCAGTCGTTGTTACTAATTGAGTGGGTTTTTTGTACCTTTATACAAGATGTGGCTCTCATTTATTATTAGTACTGTTAAATATTAAATACATCACCTGGATGTACTTGATGAAGCATCACTCAAGAATGATCTGCTGAGAGTTGTGTCTACATTGGAAGCGACTGGTGCCCGTTTCAATAGCTTGAGGCTTTCTGCACATCATCTCTGAATGACTCAAAGCTGAACGTCCAACAGTACAATGGATGAATAATTCCGCATATACTTTATTTCTCAATGGAAAAGCATAATAAAACTGACTTTTCATAGGGTTTTTGGGAATAACAACACCATTTTATACAGTCTTTTTTTAATATATAACTGAGCTTACATGTGGTTAGCAACAAAATATGGCTTAAATTACTAGGCCAGTGACATTCTGATGTATCTTAAAGTGTCACTATTATGCTTTTTCGGATATGATTTGAACATGTAGTGTGTAATATAGCTGTTTGTGAATGTAAAAGGTCTGCAAAGTTTCAAAGATCAAAGGTAAATGGAGTTATTGTCTCACAAAAGAAATAACTGATTCTGAACTGCCTGAAACGAATCGTCAGTAATTCCAGTTTTACTTCCTGCATGAACATATGTAGGTTTGTAACAAATTTGCATAATGCCAGCCTATGTCTTCAACGTCTACTTTGACTCCCCCATAAACACTGTAGTTGTAGCTGAGGTCTGGAAGAGTTTGGTTTGTGTTGTCGACATGTCAAGAAGACGCTGTTTTCTGTTCTGCGAAAGCAAATCCACTCTGCTGCACATCCAAAGGATGAGGATTCTAACTCAAATACAGTAAAACCAACGCCATTTTTACTGTTCTTATCACTGTGTTTCAAGTGCTGAGGAAGATCCAGAGCTGAAATTCAGATATGCTAATGGACGCTTTGTTTCAGACATGTGCTGTAAGCGGTAGACCTAAAAGCGATCAGCAGTTTATTGTTTTCAATGATTTTCTGTTTTAATTAGGACAGGAAATGATGGGGAGAAGGAGGGGAAAGGAATTTATGTCACAAACCAGGTTCGAACGTGTAGAGCCTGTATCTGAATGCTAACTGCTGGGCCACATCTCCAATGTCAGCAATCACTTTCGATAACGTGATTATTCCATGTTATACTATATGATTGAAAAGGAATTAAAGAAGTTTATGTGCCTATAAACAGCATCTTTTAGCAATAAACCAGCCATTGCTTTGCAAGGTTTGAATTCTGGGAAAGTCAATTTATGTTTTTTTACTGTAAATTATGCAATGACTTGATCTTTTTCACTTCCAACTGTATATTTAATGGTATTTTACTGTAAAATTACATTAAATGTACGGTAAGATCTATTATTCACCGTATATAGTATGGAAACTTTCTGTTAACCAATTAACAGTTTTTCACCATAGCATTTTTAAAGTCTTTTACCATTAAAATCACGATAATTTTGTACAGTGATGATGGAAAAAAGGTTCTTTAGATTTTTAAAATGTTCTTCAAACTTTTATTTTTTTTCAAGAACTATTCACCAAATGGTTCTTTGGGGAAACAAAAACTGTTCTTCTATGGCATCACTGTGACAACCTTGTTTTGGAACCTTTATTTTTAAGAGTGTAAATAAAGTTTTCAGCTCTCTAGTCAAATATCAAGGAAAGTTGGGGATTTTAGGCTTTTTTTCTTTCCAAATGCTGTGCTCCTGACAAGAACGCTGCATAGTTTTGCTGTCTTCTAAGATGCCTTTTTTTTCTAATAGGGCCTTTACATAAAGCGACGAAGGCAAGCTGAGCAGAATTAAATTATAAATATACATGTATTTTATTCAATACAGAAAGTATCAATTAAAAATAGCGCTTTTAATTAAAAATTGACAAATTTGCCTGCATCCTAAAGCAAAATCTGCTGCAATCAACTGCTATTAGCATGTGTTCCTGCCTACATGAATACAGAGCGTTTCGAATAAATTTAGATTAGGATGTTGCCTGATAAAGTACCTTATAGGCAGCCGACACTGCAAGGCAGCTCACTTGGTTTTCAAACAGAGCTTTAATTTATAAAGGTTTGCTTTGTGTGGCAGAAACGTCAAGGACAGATGAACAAGTGATAAAATCTCAGGTATGAGATGTATGAAGCAGCTTTAGATTATGATGTTCAGTCGTTTCTACCTTTAATAGAATCAAACCTTTAATAAAATCTACCTTTAATTTTAATCAAATTATTATGACAGCAAAACCAAAATCTACCTGGCACTTAACCTTATATAATAATACATTTCTTTGGCAACATTTAATATCAAATTTTGTTAATAACTTTCTTTCAAATATATTAGTGCTGTCAAATTGATTAATCGTGACTAATCGCATCTAACATAAAAGTTTGTAAATATATATGTGTGTGTGTGTGTATAGATACACACGTTATATATTCACAAACTTTTAAGTTAGATGCGATTGATCGCGATTAATCACGATTAATTTTACCGTTTTCGAATCCATTCAGCCGATCTTCGGGTCTGGCGGTACCACTTTTAGCATAGCTTAGCATAGTTCATTGAATCTGATTAGACCGTTAGCATCTCGCTCAAAAATGACCAAAAAGTTTCGATATTTTTCCTATTTAAAACTTGACTCTTCTGTAGTTACATCGTTTACTAAGACTGACGGAAAATGAAAAGTTGCGATTTTCTAGGCCGATATGGCTAGGAACTATACTCTCATTCCGCGTAATAATCAAGGAACTTTGCTGCCGTACCATGGGTGCAGCAGGCGCAATGATATTGCGCAGCGTCTCTCACAATTGTCTCCATGGTTGCAAGGCACGCTCCCTGTGCAAGCAGGTGCTGCGTAATATCATTGTGTATAAAGTGGAGTGTTCCTTTAAGTAGTTCCAAAGCTGTATGAATTTCTTTGTTCTGCTGAACACAAAGAAAGATATTTAGAAGAATGTCAGTAAAAAAACAGATCTCGCCCCCCGTTGACTACTGTAGTATTTATTAGCCTCCTACTATGGTAGTAAATGGGCGGCGAGATCTGTTTGGTTACTGACATTCTTCTAAATATCTTTCTTTGTGTTCAGCAGAACAAAAAGAAAATCATACAGGTTTGGAACAACTTGAGGGTGAGTAAATGATGACAGAATTTTCTTTTTTGGGTGAACTATCCCTTTAAAACTTTCTTTTTAAATATATATGTGAATGTATTTAAAAAATCTAACCATCTTTTTTTAAAGCAAAAAAAAAAAAAATAGTTTCTCTTATTGTAGTGGACTAACAACTGCATTTGCTTTGCTGTCCGCACTCTCTCTCATTTATGTGAGGTAATATTCTTTATAAAACTGCTCCAGAGAATCATTAATTACTGGAGGAAACCAATTCATATCTCACCCAGCCTGAATAATGAGGGACAGGGGAGTCTCATACTCACCAATAATAAATTCATAAATGATACCCTGTCTCACCCTTGTCCTGACCAAGGATACTGCGGCCTAATCATTCCACAACCACCGTCAGCAGCCGTTCTTCATCACTATTCCACCTCTAACTCTGTAATCAGCCCAAACACGATAATTGGTGCAGTCTTTTAGGACGAGTTGTTATTTCAGAGGAAAAAGGTGAGCTTTGGGAAAAGAGATGGGAGTAGAACTGACCAGACAAGAATAATATTGAGTGTGCACTTTCATATAGCTCAGGAGATTTAATAGAGTACTCATTGTTTTGTATCGGGTTGGATTCAATTTTTTTCTCCTAAAGGACAAAATAGACACAAATGAGACACTTTTTAACATAAAGCAGGTCTGTTTAATGAAGTATGCAACTTGTAGAGAGCTATAAATGAGAGATGTTAAAATTAATGAGGATAATTGCATAACGCTGCTCATTTGATATCATTTCCCTGTTAAAAAAATCAGCATATGCTGGTTAGGTATGTTTTGAAGCATGGAAGCTGGTTTGACCTGGTTTAAACCGGTCCTTAGTTGGTCTTTAGCTGGTCATGAACTGGTTTAAGCTGGTCAAGTGCTGGTCCTAAGCAGCTAGCTCCAGCTCATGACCAACTAAGGACCAGCATAAACCAGCTCAAACCAGATACGATGCTTCAAAACATACCTAACCAGCATATGCTGTTTTTTTCAACACGGTTGATTTGATATTTCTCATTTTATGGATTTATTGGGAAATTTATTGAGTTTTGATTGCAGACTTGATGTTAAGTCTCCATTTGGCTCAACTTTCTATGAGGAAACAGTTTTTAAAGAGATTGAAGTGAGACTGCAACTTTTTGTGTTCAGTGTTTTTTTTTTTTTTTTTTTCACATCAAAATTAAGAATGGAAAGCACAAAATGTCATTTTTACGTACAATCAAATGCTTGGTGCTCTTCCAGATTCACAGCTCCACATTATTCAATGGGATGTACTTACACTACTATTGTTGGCAGTGTTACTATTTGGAAGCTCATGAAACATGAAAGGGTCTTCAGATTTGGTTTCCATTCTTTGGTCAAATTCTTATGACAGCTCCTAAACTCAGTGTGTCCTGGCAGGGATCCTCCATTCAGTTTAACAATAGAAATGTGTGAGCTTTTTGGTCCAGACAGTGGGATTAAGCTGTGCATGTCTGAATGGGGCACAATGACAGCAGGTCTGTGTAAATATATTCTGGGCTACAGTATTTTAATCCTGTTGTGTGTGTTCGAGTGCTTCAGAGGAAACATTACACTCAGCACCAAGGCCATAAACATGCTTACGCAAGTATGCAAATGCAGAACGTTTAGCCAATGTATTGTAAACGTATAGTCCATAGTATATACTTATTGTAGAGTCTTGTGTTAATGTGGTGATAACAAACCTGACATAAAGTACTCAAGGGGGTGCTAGAGTTAACGTCAAATGTCATTAAGCCAAATGTGTTGTTTTTCAGGTAGCTACAGTATGATGGTTATGAACATGTTGACAGTTAAAGTAATAGTTCACCCAAAAATGAAGTACCCAAACCCATAAGAAGTTAATGAAATCTGAGAGGTTTCTGTCCCTCCATTGAAAGTCTATTCAACCAAAACTCTGAGGCTTCAAAAAATTCATAAAATGATCGTAAAAGAAATCCATAAGAATCGAGCGGTTTAATCCAAGTCTTCTGAAGAGACACGATCAATTTATATGATGAACAGATTTAATTTAGGCTTTTATTCATATATAAACGTTTATCAGCGAACAGAAACTCAACTATACTTGCTTGACAAGAGAGTGAACCTTTTTGGTTGTCATGTCAAGCAAACATTATTGAGCTTCCGTTTACCTAATTTGGATACTATATGCACAGCAAAATCACCAGAGTTAAATCAACTCTGCTTGGAGTACATATGGTCCCTCTCTAAATAGTGTTAAAGTAACACTTAACCAGAGTTAAAGTTAATGAGATAATTAAGAGATGATTGAGCGTTAGTGATGAACACCTGCTGTTAACAAGCAGAATCACTGAAGAAAAGAGAAACACAAGAACTATAACTGACTTCAGCCACAGTCTTAGATGAAATCAACTGAAGATATAATACAGTATATGTCTCAAGATCTCAGTAGAGAATGATTATCTTTTCTTCAGTGATTCTGTTTGTTAATAGCAGGTGTTCATCACTGATGCTCATTCATCACTTAATTAAACGCTTAATTATCTCATTAACTTTAACTGCTTCAGTGTTGCTTTAACACTATTTAGAGAGGGGCCATATGTACTCTGTGCAGAGTTGATTTAACTCTGGTGATTTTGCTGTGTGTATGTTCGCTGATTAGTGTATATATGTGAATAAAAACCTAAATTAATTCATAGTGAATTCAGTTGTATGTTCTGCAATACAGTTTTATATTTCCTTAAAGGTCTGTAAACTCCTTTATTCTTGAACTCTAGCATCTTACCCATAGTTTTGTTTGTAAACAGACAGAAAAAGACAAAAGAAACCCACAATACTCAGAGGAACAGAAATTGTCCACTTAAAGGTATGCTATGCTGTGTGTATCTTTGATCACTTTAATTATAAATGATCCTGGGGGTCTTCCTCTTTATCCTGACCTGATACAGCCCCCATAAATATTCTCTCTCAAGTGCTCCCATAATCCTCTTTGTCTCCTCCTTGCATCCATCTTTGTAACCCTCCAAACTTTAGATTCTAGTGTAGGTGTAGCAACAGAGAACTGATGCAATATTTAGCATTTCTAAGGGTATACATTTACATGACAAAATGTACTAAAAATGTTTTTTCCTTTGCATTTTTCACGTACAGACGACAATGTTGTCAAAACGATCCCCGTTCACATGGATCCGTGAAAAACCTAAAAACGCTGTATTATGCTGCCAGACCAGTAGTTGGTAAAGAGACACTACGAGCCTATAGACTAAACACGTAACACGCATTCGCATGACGTCACCGTCTTTACAAATTTGTGTTTTTGTATTTTACATAGAGATGATAACGGTATCGTTTTCAAAAACTTTGAATACTGTTTTCAAAAGTTTGCGTTTTCAGGCCCCCAAAACGCCATTGTCATGTAAATGAAAGGCCAAAACGTATAAAAAGTTTTTAGTTGAAAATGCTGTCGTGTAAAAGGCCCCTTAGAATGGTGCTGTTTGCAGGCTTACAGGAAGTGGCCGATTTTGTTTTTGTCCTTAACTCCTGACATAATTTCTTGCAACTTCACATAAAATGAAATGCAGAGAAGGGAGATGTCCGTCAAATCGTGTGATTCAGACTCAAGTCAACAGCTTCTGTGACAGAAAACAAGCTATTTAAATGAGATCAAGAGTGCTCTGATGGCACCGTGGTAATTACATTACCCAGCTGCTAAACTACGGCTTCACTCACCACACTACGTCTAAACAAACATCATTAACCACAATCCCATCAAACAAGGATTTTGTATCTTTGACATCTCTCTTGTTGTTTTCACTGTTATACTTTAAGCCAGCTGTTTTTAGCAATATTTTATGCAGTTATTTTTAGCTGGTGTTTTCAGAAGCGAAGCATTTTGACCCTACTTGTCAAAACAGATGTTTCAGATGTTGTGTAGTAAACATTAGGAGCTGACTGGGGGATATATTTAACATTTACAATATACTTTATATTATTATTATTGACACTAAACAATTAATCAATATTGTGAAAGTGAAATGAGTTTAGAGGGAACATATCATGAAAATCTGACTTTTTCCATGTGTTATAATCTAAGTGCTATAATTGGGTCCCTGGTGCATCTACCAACCCAGAAAACGTGAAAAAGGACAACCCAGTAACTTTGTTTTGGTAAGCCTTTCTCTGCAAGCATGTGAAAAAACGAGCCGCTCAGATTTTGCTCCCCTAGTGACGTAGGAAGGGCATCTTATTATAATATTACCACCCCTTAATCTGCACGTTTCCACCCATGGCGCCGACATTTTGTTTTCACTAGTGAAAACGGTATACCAGTTCTAACACCCTGGCAAAAGTTCGAGCAAAGCATGCTGACTGTTCTGTCATTGGCTGCACAGACGAGCACAGAACACTATTTAGAGTCTCGTTAGCTTGGATAGCCTGCAAGTTCACCCTGGCAAGCTTGATTGCTAAAAAAGGAGCGTTTCTATCTGAGCGATATTTTGGAAAAAATATTGGACCGGCACAGCATTTGATAGCAATCATAAACGTTAGCCTGGTGAGTATGGCTCTGTTTGGCAAACAGGTACTCTATGTATAGTGGGCTTCCATATGGGTTTTGCGCAAAAGATTAACATGACGGCACATGCTAGTCGATGAGTTGAATCAACTCCACAGCAATTACATAAATTTATCCACTAACCATTCAGAAACATCCAGTTTCATTCTAAAAGTTGTAACTTCTTCCTGAGTCTTTCCATCAGTGTCAGACTCCGGTTTGAACAATGTAAGGCTGAACACCGTTACTGACAATTGTCATTTTGGCTGCGTGAGATTCTCCAGCTTTGTTGTTGTTGAGCAACCGAAGCGCGAGCTGTTAAAGCTCCACCCTCTTCTGGAAAGGGGGTTGGGAGCAGCAGCTCATTTGCATTTAAAGGAACACATACAAAAACTGCACTTTTTTTGCTCACACCCAAATAGGGGCAAATTTGACAAGCTATAACAAATGATCTGTGGGGTATTTTGAGCTGAAACTTCACAGACACATTCTGGGGACACCAGAGACTTATATTACATCCTTTAAAAAAGGGGCATTATAGCTCCCCTTTAACACATTTTTTATTTAGCCATTAACTATCATAATGCCTGTTATGTTGGTGGTCAAATTGTCCATTACATTGAATCAGATAAAACACTGATTCAAAGGTTTTCTCTGTGTCCCCTGTCAACAACGTGGCATATAGAAAGTAAAATTATGTTAAAAATGTTGCAATATATTACTAATTATTGTTATGTTGAAGCATACCAATTTTTTGTGTGTGTTTATTTAGTGAAAAAATTGAAAAACATGCCTTGATTCTTTTTTAATTTGATTTTGTTCATTTATTTATTTTAACTTTATTTTTTTCTACATGGTACGAATGACTGTCTAAATTATAATAATGGTTCCTAAGCTAAAAAAAAAAAAAAAACTCTTTAAGTCATTCAAATATATTTAATATATTTTTAGGCTGAAAATATTGAGATAAATATTGTTTTTGACATATCTCCCAGTCCTGCTGTCTACTAACATAAATATTCTATTAATTGTCCATAATTAATGACCATTTATTGGCTCGGGCTTTGGTGTGCTTTTGATATCAATGCAATCAAAGATTTAAACGATGCAGTAGTATTGGAGCTCACTGCTGCTCATGATTGCAGCCACCTGCAAACACATTATGCTCTTCTGTTATACAGGGCAAAATAACTGTTTGCCAAATGGAAGTTCATTTACACTCAATTATCCACCAACAAAAACTATGCAGCATGTTATTTTTTACAGAACCCAGTGTTTGCATAGGTTTTTCGATGGGTATAATTCACAGATCAGAGACAGAGAAGGGTCTACATATTGGGTAGAAGAGGAATACAGATGCGTATGCAGTATGAATGTGAATATAGATGTGTTTACCGTAAAGTGTGTGTGCGGGAGAAGGAGTGATTGGCCCATTCCATCATAATCAGACACCCAAAATTCAATTCTATTCTCCTTTACGTCTCACCATCTTGTCGAGATGCTGGATTGTTGTTGATGTATCTCCTCATTTTAGCTGCTGATGGAATTGTCCTCTGTTGTAACATCTTAATTAGGTGAAAAAAATGCAGGGGAATTGCATTTAGCATGCATCGGAGGGTGTTGTGTACCAGTACAGGAACCCCCAAGATGGATGATTCCTGCTGCTAAAATGCATCAAAACCAGAGATGCCGTTTTGTCTAACTTGATATTCATAGCCTATTTATAACCTGTATCTGTTTGTGACCTGTCTCAGTGTGCTGGATACAAATATGGCTGCCAGACATTTATCTAGATTTTATGACTCACTTAAAGTGAATGTGAAATCAAAATTGACGCCATTTACTTTCTTAATGCACGTTTCTGGTCTTATTGTGAAAGATTCATTGGTGCATTTATTGCATGTCCTGCAATAAATATTCCTGGAGTGCACATTGCTTACTTAGGATGCACAGGATACTGGATAATTTAAACAACAGTCAAATAGCTATAACTAGGCAATGTTTTTCAAACTTGCATTCAATCATGGCTCCTTTCTGATAATAAATATTCCTAAAGTGCACATTCCTTATTTAATTTCATAGTTATTCAACCTATTGGCTCTTGAAACTAGTGCAAGTTATGATTGAATTTAGCAACTGAATCTCTTGAAATTTAATTGAAAACTTGTGACATAAAATATACAAAGAAATAGTTTGAAATGTGCAGGAGATATCTGCATTTCCCCAAGAGAGCTCTTCTTCCATCGTTTTAACAGCAGAAATATTCAGCGGCGCATCAGATAAGGTCTTAAATCCCTTTTAGTGCCGTGTAATTCCTATGAGTATGTGCTGTTCGGTTTTTATTAAATCTATATTTGGTGTGTTGCCTGAGGACCCAAAGAGAAAATTATGCTCAATTAAATTAGTCATGTTGAAACCTCTAATTAGCCGTGTTCCCTGATAAGAAAACCCAATGTGAGATTCGGCATTTAACCTCATCTCACCCTGGCGCTGTAAATCTCAATCCACCCCAATTCACACAGCGATCGCATCATCAGGGAGGCGACTCTCACGGTGATTTGTAAGTCTTATGTAAATGTTGAGGAATCATTACCATCCTACAAGGGATGAAGTCGAATGATTGGTGATCGCAGCGGAAATCGGGGCGTGGCTATGAGTGTGCAGTACCAACCCAAAAGTGTCGTCTGCCCGCCCAATAGAAAATCAGCTAAATTAAAGTAGCTTCTATCACCATTTACATGTTTTTCTAAATGATTAGCTACATTTTTTATTATTATATTTACTTTTATTTGTTGATCCTCCATCTCCATCTTATTCTAGGCTAATTTGTGAATATGCGTACTTAGGTTAACTGAACGCCTAGTTGTAAAGTTCTGATGCATTTCTGTTATTCTCCTAGATAAATTAAGGTGGCTTTACCACAGATATGGTTATATTCGTATGTACGTTATCATATTCGTATGTATGTATGGACTATATCATTTTGTGTGTGCGCACCATTTAGAATTGAATTGGGAATGGCTTTAAAATTTCAATTCCATTTTTAATTCAATTTGAATTTAGGTAGCAAAAATGATGAAGAATTATAATTCACATTTGAATGTAAGAAAATAGATAGATAGAAAAAAATAGATAATTTTTAGCTATAAAAGCAGTGAAACAGTAAAAAAAGGTTTTGAAAAAAGCCCTTAAATTTGAAACTGGATGGATGGATAGACCTTCAAAGCATTGTGCTTCTTCCCCTACGATACTGCATGGATCACAAAGGACCTGAAAGTCTTGCTGTAAAAGAAGAGGAGGACCTTTGTGTCTTGAGATAAAACCATGAAGAGCAGATGAATGCCGAGCGAAAGAGTCTCGGTGAGGGAAGTGGAATCATCCATCATTGGCTACAAACAGGTTGATAGCAGAGCTACACAGGGCTAATTAGCTGAATCAGTTTTTCGACAGAAAAACTGACTCCGAGCCAATGGTCCGGTCCTATCTCGGCTGACCAGGTGAGGAGACAGTTGGGTAATCTTCACACAGGAATCTGCCCTGGAGTATAGAAGATATGCTCCAGTCAGCTCTGTTGGGTGTTTCAGGCCTGCTTTTCCCTCCCATTAAAGTGTGCCCCAGGTCTGCAAGACATCCTGCAGTGTTCGTCTTAGCAACCCTTAAGACTACACACCAGTTGCTCTTCCTTCACACGTCATTAATATTGTTGAGAGGTTGGTCCTGAAGTAGCTCCGTCCCCTAGTCACAGACCATCTGGACCCACTGCTGTTTTCTTACCCCGCACAAGTAGGTGTAGATGACAGATCACATACTTAAATGCCTCGATTATAAAACACTTGTATGATACATTTTCATTCTAAATGTCATGGATTTGATCCTATTTTGATAATGAATGTGTCTGTGAAGTTTAAGCTCAAAATACCCCACAGATCATTTATTATAGCTTGTCAAATTTGCCCCTATTTGGGTGTGAGCAAAAACACGCCGTTTTTGTGTGTTTCCCTTTAAATGCAAATGAGCTGCTGCTCCCGGCCCACTTTCCAGAAGAGGGCGGAGCTTTAACAGGTCGCTCTTCGGTTGCTCAACAACAACAAAGCTGGAGAATCTCACACAGCCAAAATGACGATTGACAGCTCATCGACTAGCGTGTGCCATCATGTTAATCTTTTGTGCAAATCCAGCGTTGAATTGACCCTCGTTTGTGAAGCAGTCCAGTGTAAAATAACAGCATGGTAACAACACTCTACTACAACGACAATTCAAATTTGAATTGCAATTCTGCATCCTACTTGCTACCTCATTTCAAATTCAGAAACTGAATTGAGATTTAATAGGAGTTCATTTTAAGGTCAGGGGTTTTCAAAAATCTACAGTTTTAGCAATAGTAATAGGCTGAATTTGTAATGGCAATACTACTCTTACTTTTTCTACCATATCTTCAAATGGCAGAAATGGTAAGAGGAGAATGCTAGGATGCTATTCCAAATTCAGCCATAGTGATGCTACCAACAAACACTACTGATAAATGTGTGTCATAAATCCACAAGTCCACTTCACAGGCAGATTCCAAACTTTTTGTCTCTGGAGACCAGTAAAAGCAGAAGCAAATAGATTGTGATGGCACGTAAGCGAGGGAGAGAGCGGGAGAGAGGAATGGAAGGGCTATAATTTGAACGCAGGAGAGAGGGAAAACGTTTCTGGTGCAGTGAGTTGAAGAGAGAGAGAGACTACAGAGACCCGTTTGTTTGAGTTTGAAGAGCTGCACTCTGCCATTAGGAAATTTTTTGGGGTAATGCAATGAGCAGATCCGCATGATGTGGCCGCAGGGGCCTCTCACGCTGCCTCGGGGGTCACCAGGGGCCCCTCCAGGCCCTGCAGTACTCGGAATGGCATCATGGACCGTCCCAGGCTGCCAGATTATTGCTGGCCCGGAATGATTTGTCTTTGGTCAGCTTCTGGAAAAGTAGCTAATTAACTCTGTCATTTATGGCGAAAAAGTTGACTAAACGAGAAGCCGGATGGGTGGAAACTCTCTGAGGGACAAACGGAAAGACATGTAGCTCAGCAAGACACTTCTTATTTCATTAGCCTCATCTAATTTGCCCTTTTTGATCTCTCTCTCTCTCTCTCTCTCTCTCTCTCTCTCTCTCTCTCTCTCTCATGCATCCTTCCACCTCGATTTCCATCCAGACTCGTTGATATTTTTTTCAAATAATATTTTTTGTCTTGCATGTTTCTCGACACTTTCAAGTGAATGACGCTAAAAGCATGTTCAGTTTTATCTGAAACAGATGAACGTGATTTTGGCAACGTTTTATTACAATGGTTGTTGTACATATCACAGCAGTGGAGAAATGAAATGTTTGGGTGAGTGGTAACATGCTATTTTGGCTTTAGCTTTTAGTTTCCACAAGTCTTTGATCTCTTTTATGCAGTGCTGTACCAGGTGAGTTTCTGAGCAAGTTTACTTTGTTACATTGTTAGAAAAGCCATACATATGGAGCTGGCTATGTGATGTAAACGTCAAAATATATTAGTTTACAAATGACGCACTATGGTAAACGCATTTTGAGTTCTTAACATAAGCTGCTTTTCCACCGTTGGGCCAAACCATTGGTCACTGCTTAAACGTTCCATTCCGTGCTGATCCGGCCCAGTCGGTATGGATATGGTTTCATTTTCCACTGTCGGGTTGAAAACAGAGGTCTTTGGAATGTGATACAAATACATCAGTCATTGCCTTGATTTACATATGAGATGTATATAGTGACCGCGTTATGGAGGATGATCAGATATTTCTTTTAACTTGTGTTAAAGGGATAGTTCACCCAAAAACGAAAATTATCCCATGATTTACTCACACTCAAGACATCCTAGGTGTATATGAATGTGTTCTTTCAGACGAACACATTTGGAGTTATATTTTGAAATATACTGGCTCTCCCAAGCTTTATAATGGTAGTGAATGGGGCTTAAGATTTTGAAATCCAAAAAAGTGCATCCATTCATCATAAAAGTAATCCATACGGCTCCAGGGGGTTAATAAAGGTCTTCTGAAGTGAAGTGATGGGTTATTGTGAGAAAAACATCCATATTTAAATCTTTATAAACTAAAATAACTAGCTTCCGGCAGACGGTCTATGCAAGTCGACTTGCGCCAACAAAGTAATCTCTGACCTGACGCATGACGCATTGACGAACATGACGCACAGAGAATAGAGCAAAACAAAACACAGATCATGAATTTGAAGTCTAAAACAAGAATTTTTAAAGAGAAATGTCGGAGGATTTCGAAATGTAAGAGAAGAGGAGCTTGAGTTTGTCATCCAGCCCTATTTGTTTGAACCACAAGAAGCATCTAAGCTA
This sequence comes from Ctenopharyngodon idella, assembly GCF_019924925.1. Classification (NCBI taxonomy): domain Eukaryota; kingdom Metazoa; phylum Chordata; class Actinopteri; order Cypriniformes; family Xenocyprididae; genus Ctenopharyngodon; species Ctenopharyngodon idella. The sequence goes on from NC_067242.1 coordinate 9,928,867, forward strand.
CATCCTGCATCGCTTCAGAAGTTATTCTTTTGGCGCAAGTTGACTTGCGTAGGCCGTCTGGCAGAAGCTAGTTATTTTAGTTTAAAAAGTTTGAAATATGGATATTTTTCTTACTAAAACCCATCCATTCGCTTCTAAAGGACTTAATTAACTCCCTGGAGCTGTATGGATTATTTTTACGATAGATGGATGCACGTTTTTGGGCTTCAAAATCTTGAGCCCCATTCACTCCCATTATAAAGCTTGGAAGAGCCAGGATATTTTTCAATATAACTCAGACTGTGTCTGAAAGAAGATAGTCATATACACCTAGGATGGCTTGAGGGTGAGTAAATCATGGGATAATTTTCATTTTTGGGTGAACTATCCCTTTAACTTCGTGCTTAGCTAGCTACAGAGAAACTGGCAGCCAGGCAACAGACAAGTGACCAAAGTGGCGATGTCACTGGACGCATTCTACCAGTTAGCCAATCATGCTGAGAATTCCGGGTTGAGAACAGTTTGTGATCGTGCTGTGCTGTAACGAGCTCAAGTGGAAATATAAATGGAACGTTCCTTACCATTCTTAGAACTGTTCGGCCTGACAGCGGAAAAGTGACTATATATTGTGCAAGGAACCACACAAAAATAAGTCTTTACTAATCGATAATCTGCCCCCATAATCATCATTTGTGTGAAAAGGAATAAAAGTTGTTTTATTGTCTCTAGAATTAATTTTATTGATTTGGAAACTGCAGTGAAATGTATGTATAAGTATGTTTTTTGAAGAAATGTAGGTAGAGGCACGTATTTCCAGTTAGCCTGCCTACAGGTTGTCCATTTCCTCCAGTTCCTGTTTCCATTCTCCTGTGCTTTAACTCCAGCCTTGAATTACCCTGTAGTCATCAATGAATCCACCTCACCTAATAGATTCATTTCTAGTGCTGCTATGTCCGGTTCTGTTATGAAACATCAAGGTCTATTTCTGCTTTACTCGCATGAGCGAAATGCATTTAGGGACTGCGGTAATCCTAAAAAAGCGTGGCGAGAGAGATACTACACAAATAAATACAGCCGCCCAGCTCTGGGATCTAATTAAGAAATGAAGCACAACATATAATTTAGCACCAAACAATGTGCAATTTCCCCTTCAACCTCTTAAATTGGTGTAAATGATGTCACCCTGATGGCCAACCGATCCGGCGGCAGGGGTTGATGTCAGGGTTATGAGTCCATTACTACTAACCTCATCTTCCCATTGCTCTCTGTGTATTTAAACCACAAGCTTAAATGACTGGAATGGTGTGTGTTGAAGATGAGAAATGGGGAAATTATAGAAAATGAGAGAGTGAAATAGAGAAAATAAGAGAAACAGTTGTGCAAAATCTCTCTTATTTACTAACCACCCACAGTCCAGTTAAACTAGGCACTATCTATGCTGGTATAGCGCTGCATCAGTGAAATCAGTGAAAACAATCCTCGCTGAATTCACTGTATTATATACTATATATGTTTATTATATACATAAATTTAGCAAGAATTCAGTGATGATCAAATTTTGGAGAAGAACAATTTTTCATGGATTTATTTTATTTTATTTTATTTTATTTTATTTTATTTTATTTAAATCCCATGATACTCCTGCATCATTTCATGCTCATTTTATTTTATTTGATTTTATTTTATTTAAATCCAATGATACTCCTACATCATTTCATGCCCTTTTATTTTATTTTATTTTATTTTATTTTATTTAAATTCAATGATACTCCTACATCATTTCATGCTCTTTTATTTTATTTTATTTTATTTTATTTTATTTTATTTTATTTTATTTTATTTAAATCCCATGATACTCCTACATCATTTCATGCTCATTTTATTTTGTTTTATTTTATTTTATTTTATTTAAATCCCATGATACTCCTACATCATTTCATGCTCTTTTATTTATTTTTTTTATTTTTATTTTATTTATTTATTTATTTTTTATTTTATTTTTTTATTTTATACTTCCAGATTTGCTACAACACAGACAGCGCATGCTCACCAAATTGAATAATCTATAGATGGTGAATATTATATTATAATTCTGAATAAATGTGAAGTATTTAATTCAAATCAATTAAAAGTGAACTGAATGATGAAACTGAATTCAAGTTTTAACCAATACAGTGAAAATTTATTTTTCACATTAACAATATTAACAAAATTTATACTATATTTGGTTATTTCATTAACCAAATGATACATTTATTTTAGAGTGTATTGCTTTATATGAATTCCCCTTTTATTTCTTAACCATGAGCTTAAATGGTGAAAACCATTTAAGGAAATGATACGTAAAGTAAAATAAGAAAGTAAAGTAGAGATTGCCTGAGAACACATTTGGATTTTCAAAGTGGTTGAGTACCGCTTTTGCTGTTCTGTTTCAGTGCCATTATGTATATTTAGCTTTGAATAAAGCAATTACTAACCTCTCTATGGAGGAGTAACATGTCCTAGCATGCATCATTCCTTCTAATTAAGAGCTGTACTGTCGAACCAGTTTTGATGGAGCATTTAATGTTACATGTTTAGTGGTTCACTGATGTTCATCCAGACTCTGGCCATTCTCAGGAGAGAAACTTTCGCTCAGATTGAAATCTGAAGGTACGTTACAAAAAAAAAACAGCATCTTTACAAGACATTCTGTTTAGAGCCGTTCCTTTTATTCATCACGGAAAAACCTCTCAAGGGTTGAAACATCAAAGAGCTGAAGGCATCAATCACATTAAAGCAAGACGAGAGTGACTTTCTGCTGGAATAAAGTATTTGAAATAAAAATAGAAGACGTTCTTGTGGGGAAACGGTGGGCGGATATGTGTTGGTCAGCTTCAATTAAGTATTTTATGGGGAATTCATTATAAGAATGAATTTCAACTGCCAAAAGCATTGTTAATTTGCATGCACTCTCTGCATTATTTTCTCCATTAAAATGGTCCAGGTATTCTGATGAAATAAACATTTTAATAGAAAATAAAATGAATTTGATTAATTACTTCTATTGTGATCAATAGAGAATTTCAACATCCCTTTTAAATTAAGCTCTGTACATTAATTGCATCAACCAAAAAGCGCTGACTTTTGTGAATAAACTGCAATCTATAATAAGCTTAATTTGCATATAAAGAATGTGTGTTTGAGCTAAGAAAGAATGACAGTGACTTAATTTAAATATGCAAACACAACGCTATACAAGTGCAGATGGCGTTTTGTAGTTGGTGATTAAGATGTTTTTGTGCTGAAATATCATGCACAAAAGTGGTGCAAGCGTTTAGTGAATTTTCCTTTTTGACTTTCAAAGAGATCAGAGATCCAGGAGGGCGTAAACAATAATGTCCGAGAGTCGAGAGACAATGCAAAACCTGATGTGGCGGCAGGGACAATCAGGATTGGGAAGCGGCCCCCAAATCACGCCACAGATATTTATGGGGATGCTAATGACAACAAGTCGCTTTTTAATGTCAGGTCTCAACCTGTGATTGCACACTGGGTTGAGTGATTTGGACGTCCTGACAGTTGTAATTATCCTAGTGTCTTCTGTCAGGCAGGCAGGGGGGCTGAATCTACCTCAATTAGACTGGCTAATGTTCTCTCTCTCATTCCCTCGTTCTCTTCAGAAATGTTTTTGTGGTTTCGTGAAGGGCAAGAAAGCACACAGCCTGTCGCTTTTGCCCTGCCAACAGCAGACATGTCATTGGAAATGTTTCCCATTTGAGATTTTTTTATATCCTTTGGGAAATGTAGGGGCACTCGGTTTGTGGACAGACCTTTTTGTCCACTCATTTTCCACTCAAGTTCATGTTCGGTTCTTGCAATGACTCAGAGCCACTAATGTGCTCGACTGAGGTCAGACCTTCAAACACTATAGCCTGCTCCATTATGTGTGCATCTCAGTGCTCAGTCCATCATTTATGCGTCTTTGTGGACAGTGTCTGAGGGGACAGACTGTTCTTGTTCAGAATTGTGTGCACAGCATGCATTGTTAGTGTTGTTTGTGAAAGAAAGCAGCACTATTACCATTGCTCATATGGGTTAATGATGAAAAAAGTGGAGAAATACATTTTACAGACACTTTTATCCAAAGCGACTTACAGTACTTTTTACGACTTACAGTAAAAATTTATTAAGCAGCACAACTGTTTTCAATATTTTTAATAAGAAATGTTTCTTGAGCAGCAAATCAGCATATTAGAATGATTTCTGAAGGATCACGTGACACTAAAGACTGGATTAATGATGCTGAAAATTCAGCTTTGATCACAGGAATTTTAAATTGTAAAAATATTTCACTGTTACTCTTTTTACTGTATTTTTGATTAAATAAATACAGCTCTGAGAGAGACTGAGAAAGTCTTAAAACGGTAGTATATACCTGCCTGTATATTTTAAGAAGGGGATCATTAAATTTGGGGGTCTGTGGTATTGAAAACCATTCATTATACACACAGAGAGAGTATCTTTTCTAAATTAACATACCCACAGGCAAGTGTAGACCAGGTTTTGCACATAAATATGCATGCATGCCCACACAAACACACACAGGTACACACACATATAGGCCTGCACTCTTCACTGTTGCATTGCAGTGCTTCACTGCATTAAAGGTGCAATGTGTAATTTTCGTCACTAGAGGTCGCTTATTCAAAACAAAGGCGTAGCTTGATGATGTCTTGATTTTGCGGAATCATGGGAGGTGTTGTCTTCACGTCTACAGCCGGTGGAAAAGAATATGAAGAGACTCGGCAGAAATCATATTTATGGATGAGCTAATGTATTAAAGATTTATGAACATTACTGTAGTATGAAGCAGGGTGTGGCTGAAAGCCATTGGAGCGTTTGCTAATGAGAGACGAGCACGACACATGTCTTGAGAGCAGTGAAGCTTTTACTATGCCGCAGTCGCCACTTCCGCTTCTTCCGGTCAAGTGTATGTGGGGTAAAGCAGCGCTGTTTATCATATTAGATTCATTTGTGTGTTCAAAGTTGTTATAGTGCTACTCTGTATTCGCTCGGCGGCTACTATGCAACACTTGTTGCACACTGCAGTAAGCCAGATCGATATTAGGCATGGTAAAACATGGTACTCGCGATAAATCAAGAAAACGAGATTTAAACAATAAGACTTACTGTGTTGAGCTATATAACATGATTAGTTTTCTGTCGATGAATGTATCCAAACAGTTGCTCACCTGTCTAATAAAACACATAATATATTAAAGCGTCTTTGATGTTTCCATGATTTCTACCGAATAAAACTTGCATTGTAGCCTATGAGTCGATAGGTGTCATCATCGTACAGTCTACATGCTTGTCGTACCCAAGTTTAATAGATCCATGTCGCACAGTGTGATTTGTAATGATCTTATAGGATTGCTAAAATCGTGCAGTGTGCCCCGGGCTTTAGACATTCGTTCATCTTCGGAACACATATTAAGATATTTTTTTATGAAATCCGATGGCTCAGTGAGGCCTCCATTGACAGCAAGATAATTAACACTTTCAGATGCCCAGAAAGCTACTGAAGACATATTTAAAACAATTCATGTGACTACAGTGGTTCAACCTTAATGTTATGAAGCGACGAGAATACTTTTTGTGCGTCAAAAAAACAAAATAACGACTTTGTTCAACAATATCTAGTGATGGGCGATTTCAAAACACTGCTTCATGAAGCTTCGAAGCTTTACGAATCTTTTGTTTCGAATCAGTGGTTCAGAGCATGTATCAAACTGCCAAAGTCACATGATTTCAGTAAACGAGGCTTCATTACGTCACAAGTGTTTCGAAATGTTTTGAAGTTTTAATAGTTCACATGACTTTGGCAGCACCACATCTGGTGTGGAGAGCAGCAGGGCACTGCTGAATACTGCTGCTCTCCCAATCATAATTCATGAAAAAATTTAATTCCTTCATGACATACTCACCCATAAAACTTTATTTCTTACTTGGAGCACAAAAATAGTTGGTGCTGGGGAATATTATCAATGACAACTTAACTCTTTCCCTGTCATTTATGACACAACGCTTCCCTGCCATTGATGAGTTTTTGCAGCAATCCGTATTTTCACTGTTATACAGTAGGGGGCGCTGTTACAGATCTTCTGAAATAGTACAGCATCTCTGGATCCAAAAACAAGCGAAGAAGATCTGCCAGGAGCAGATAGAAGATTGCTTACGCACAATTAAGCTAATGTGATTATCAAACATTCAGCATATAAATCTAAACCGAATGAAATGTCGAATCCAGGAATAGGTAAGCTGTGTAAGCTTCAGGTGTGTTGATGGACTCGATCTACTCCATCTGTGTTTTGATCATCATTCTGATTCCGATCCGGAAGTCTTTGACAAAAATGCAATTTTCTCAGCTTACACACTTACGCACATGCAAGTGTTGATTAAAAAAAAGAGTAAATGAAGCTAGAGTATACTTCACAAGTCATATGGACTACTTTTGTTGTACTTCATATAAGCTTGACAACCTTGATTACTAGGTGTTTTTGTTGTATAGAGAAAAATAGCTTGGATATTCTGCATAATAAATTTCTTTTTCGGTTCCATTGAGGACAAAAAATTCTTGTTTGGAAGAGTGAGTAAACTATGACAGAATTTAGGTGTTTTTTGTGACCTATCCCTTTTTTTTGAGTGACCTATCCCAGATAGAGCTCTGCAGAAAAGGACAATGTCATTACATATGACTGAGGGCACAAATTGTGTGTGCGTATATATGTGTGTATATATATTTTATATAATTATATGTATTCGAGGCCAAGCCTTTTACGCTGTAAATGAATGAATGAATGACTAGATAAACATTTTCATCTAAGGCTGTAGAACAGTGTTTACCCATCACTTTGAAATGCTTTGAATTTTCCTTTTAATATGCATGTCTGTCATTACCGTGAGCTGCTTTCCTCTGCCAGAATTTTTACCCAATTACTGCAGAGTGCCTCTGCTTCTCTCTCCAATCAGAGCAGCTGATAACAAACATGTCATCACACTGTCAGAGTGGCAGCTCATATGAGAGAGCAGCTGCTTCTGTCGCTGTCAGTGTTCAAATGTTTATATATGCTCTTAAGTGCATTATAATGAATGTAAAGTCTCTCTTTGTCCTGCATTTTGTGCATTTAGAGATAAAAAAAAAACAACTTTCCACAACTGTCAGTCTTGGAGTGTTTAATAGTTTTAAATAATTTAAAGAGTATGATGAAATAGTCATTTAATCTTAAGTAACTTGCTTTTATGTGGGTGTTTGTGAGGATTAAACATTCTCATTATAAGCAGCAGTTATTTTTTTAGGTGCAGAGCTGAATGTAAACAAGCTGTAATTCGTTCTCATTAAACCTTCCCTGTGATTATTTCACATTCACCTGTATTTGAGACGGCTGCGGTAACAAGTTTGTGATAAATGAGTCAGGAGTGTGCTCGAACAAGACATCAAACAGCTGCGTGATCGTGTAAAACATTTGCTGCCATTCTTCTTGCATGTGATTAAGCCGTCGTGTCATGTTTAATGTCTGTTTATCTCAGGTACATAACAGAGAGGAAGAAGCGATTTCCTGCAATGAGCAACAAATTAGTGGTGGTGGCGCAATCTCAGAAAACAGGACCATGTGGAATTAAAAAAAATTAGGATTGTTTTTATTTATTCATTTGCTATTTATTTATTTAATTTCTTTGTTTATTGTGTTTGTTTGTTTTTATTTCATTTAAAAAAAAAATTAAAGAAATAAAAATTAATGTTAGCATTAGTGGTGGTGGGTCAGCTTCAGAAAATGGGACGTGTGGAAAAGAAATTCAGGGATTTTTATTTTTAATTTAAATATAAACTAAACTTGCCTATTTATTTATTTGTTTGTTTATTTATTTATTCATTTATTGTTGTTGTTTATTGTGTTTGTTTTTAATTTTTGCATGTAAAAATAATTTAAATAAATACATAATTAATGATAGTTACTGATGGTAAGTCAATCTCAGAAAATTGGACTATGTGTGGAAATGAAAATCAGGATTTTTTTTTTATTTTTTATTGAAATATAAAATATTTATTTATTTTTTATTGTGTTTTGTTTTTTTATTTAAAAATAAAATTTAAATAAATAAAAATTATTATTAGTGTTAGTGGTGGTGGGTCCATCTCCATGTGTGGAAATGAAAATCAGGATTTTTTATTTGTATTTAAACATAAAATATATATTTTTTTAATGTATTTATTGTGTTTTGTTTTATTTCATTTAAAAATAAAATTTAAATAAATAAAAATTAATGTTAGTGGTGGTGGGTCAATCTGAGGAAACTCAGGAAATTCAGGATTTTTTTTTTTTATTATATTTTATTATCTGATTATCTTGATCTTACATTTTATTTAGTTTAAATTTAGTATAAAATCATTTATTTATTGTTTTTAATTTCGATTTAAAAGGTTACTGCAGAACTACAACAAGCAATTTGTCTGATATTCTTTTGGAAAAACATTAAAACGTAATTCACAGGGACACAAATGGGCCTCAAATGACACTTCTTCATGAAAATGACCCTCATTTAGTCCTTTCCTGTCAAACTGAATTCATCTTTTTTATGCCACTCTCCCTAGATCTCCCTGTTTGTGGATTTTCCCAGAAATATCATTGCAGTGTGTCAGAAACACAAGCCAGGCAATTAAGTCCTGTCATTGACAGCATTTCTTCAGTGTCCTTTTGATAAGAGCGTTCTCAGGCAATCAGAAGTTCCATCACAACAGATTGTCATTCCCCCCATCCCACCTCCTAAATCAGTCCCCCACTGTCAGTGACATCAATCCCTCAATGACGGACAGCGTCATTTGCTTCCTTGTCAGTTGGTTCTGGACTTAGTGTTTGGAAAGTACAGAGAGCTGTTTAGAAGACAGAATGAAGCTATAGGACTTCCACAAATTCTGGTCTGATGGTGCTGTAGAAAAAGCAATAGGCTAATATGAGGGGTGCTTGCCTGTGCAAAACTGTGCCGTCATGATGAGTTTTTTTGGGTTGTTGTCAGGATGTTGCTATGTTGGCCCAATGCAAAAGCGCTCACACTCAAGTCTGTGATATTCTGGTCTCTAAATATGGCTCAAGTCCCTTCTTCGATGTGCGTCTATGGGATTTTTTGTTGCCCATTTTGTTGCTCAAAAGGTGAAAATCATGAGGAAACTATAACTGCATATGCAGCATGATTTGAGGTATCATAATGTCTGTACAACCAAAGTTTACCAACTTCCCCAAGTATGAGCTATATACTAATGATGCTTGACTTATTAATTAATATAGTCACTTGATGTGCAGTTACAGCTCTGTGTATTTTTTCAGCATTTTACTGTATTTCAGCCTCAATCAGATTTTTGATAATGTTACCTTAGAATTCATTTATGCTGGGAATGATGAGGGCTTGTGCTGAAGATATTGTCCCCACCACTTTATTAAATAGCTTGCGACAGGGATGTATATAATACACTGTCGTGCTGAGTGGCTGTCAGCAGTGAAGGAAATGTTCTCTGGCGCAGATAGCTCCACTTCTATACTGCATTTCCACGGCTCGCTATAAAACAAAATGTACAGATGCAGTTTTGATGTATTAATATAAATCTTATTTTAGGGGGATTAAAGACCCAAACTCTAAAAAGTAAAGGTCCTGACAGATGTTCCAATGGTTTTATGTTGGAAAATTGCCACTTAATGTCCTATTACAATTATTTAAATTATTATGGATACTTTATTTCTAATATTTATATTATTATTAAAATATTTATAATTTAGTTTTTATTTTTTTCAAAGCTGCTCTTTTCCATACAACAAAATGCAATCACAAGCTGTTCTTAATAAAACACACTCAGTCACACACATATATGCATACATACATATTTATATAAAAATATTAAGTAAATAAAATTATTATTAATAGTAATAATAATGAATTATTAACAATATTAATAATAATAATAATAATAATAATAATTATTATTATTATTGTAAGTTTTAAATGAATAAATACTCATTTTAAAACTGCACTCTAAAAATGCTGGGTTAAAATCAACCCAAGTTGGGTTAACCCAACGAAAAACTCAACGATTGGGTTGTTTTAACCCAATAGCTGGGTTAAAACAGCCCAATCGCTGGGTTAAAGCAACCCAATCGCTGGGTTAAAACAGCCCAATCGCTGGGTTAAAGCAACCCAATCGCTGGGTTAAAACAACCCACTCGCTGGGTTAAAACAATCCAATACCTGGGTTAAAACAACCCAATCGCTGAGTTAAAACAGCCCAATCGCTGGGTTAAAACAACCCAATCGCTGGGTTAAAACAACCAAATAGCTGGGTTAAAACAACCCAATTGCTGAGTTTGTCTATTTTCAACCCAACTTGAGTTGTTTTTAACCCAGCATTTTTTAGAGCAGCTCTCCAGGCTCAATAAAACAGTAAAATATCATATTAAAATGTTTGTGCATAATCAAATTAAAATTCGAGGTCTTTGTTATGCTGTGATATCAAAACAGCACATTTCTTTCACAGAGTGATGCCTATTAATCTCTCTCACACACACACACACGTTTCTCTCTACCCAGTGGCATTATGGGTATTCCTGCCAGAGTGTGATCGTGACTCAAAACGCAGGAAGTTTGAGAAAGCACCCGGGGTGTTTGGGTAACAGTCACATGGTTTTAACCCTGTAGCTGTGCTCTGTGTGCAGTCAGTGTGTTGGAATATCACACGAGGTGTAGGAGTCTCTCTCCTGTCTTCTCTGCGTGTGATTGAGGGGTTTTCAGGCTGATTGCTGCCTCAGTGGTCTAGTGTTGCACGGCAGGGTCTCGGCAGAGCCACACACGTTCACTGAGTTGGAAATCACACAGGATGTCAATTGGAGGGGATTCTGAGTCTCTTAATGAGCTCACAGAGTGCAGAGGTTTTTAAACTTAAATCCTTGTCTTTTGTGGTTCATAAGCTGCCTGCACTCAGATCCAGACGTACTGTACTGTACTGTAAAGGGCTCCTGCAGTGTGTGGTTTATATACTAACACTACACACACACACACACAGGGGCGTCACGCACCTGTCTTTTTGGAGGGGGCATCAGTGGCAGTTCTGGCTCACTCGGTGCTCTTGGCGAGATAAGACTGAAAGGGGGGAGGGGGGGTGTGGAGACTTCAGTGTAGGAAGTGTTTTTCAGGTTGCATGCAAAGGGGCCTGTGTTCAAATCCTGACCAAGTAATAAATGTATATAAAACTGCTCTTTTCCATACAACAAAAATGCATGATAATGCATGATGCGTGTTTATATATATATATATATTAGTTGTTGTTTTAAATTAGATTTCATAAAACAAAAAAAGTAATGTTATTTTAAAAAAATCCATGCACCATCTAAGAAATTGTATTTATTCATTTTAAAAATCACTGTATTGTTGTTCTTGTTATTTTTACTAATTATTAATATTATTATACTAAATATTATATATACTATGCTATGTATATTATACTAATATTATACTATATATAATTATATAAATATAATTTTATATTATTATTGTTGTTGTTGTTTTTGTTATTATTTTTAATTGCAATCCATAAAACAAAACAAAAAATATTTTGAAAAAATCCAACTACACACCATCTGCACAGAATCCAATAAATGATTATTTATTAAATATATAAAAATCACTGTATTGTTTTTTTTTCAAATTATTATTATTATTATTATTAATATAATTATATATTGTTGTTGTTGCAATCCATAAAACAAAAAATATGTATTTTAAAGAAAAAAATTCAACCATGCACCATCTGCACTGACTCCAAAATTGTATTTTCTTTATTTACTTATTTAATTAATTAAATTTAAAAATCACTGTTGTTGTTGTTGTTGTTGTTATTTTTACTAATTATTAATTATATTATTATACTTATTAAAAATATAATTTTATATTGTTGTTGTTTTTAATTGCAATCCATAAAACAAAACAAAAAATATTTTGAAGAAAAAAAATCTGCACAGCATCTAATAAATAATTATATATTATTATTTGTACTAATTATTTAATTATATTAAATATAAAAATTGCTATATTGTTGTTATTAATATTTTTACTAATTATTATTATTTTATTATAATTATTAATAATATAATTATGTTATTATTGTTGTTGTTATTTATTATTATTTTTAATTGCAATACATAAAACAAAAATATATATATTTTAAAGAAAAAAATCCAACTACACACCATCTGTACAGAATCCAATGTTTATTTATTTACTTGTTTGTAAACCTGTGCATTTTTTGTTTTATAAAAAACAGCATCAGTATCTTGTATGATCTATTTTTCAGTATCTGTGCTGCAGGACCATCATGAAGTTTAAAATATACAGGGTGTTGCAATAGATAACATAAGACTTCTTAATTTATTCAACTAATACCTGAAACCAACAGCATATTGACAGTCAAATTCAGCTCAAATGATGCCTTTATTTCCATGCACTAAATAATATAGCCACAGCACAGCGTGCACACAGAACTTGTAATTACAATGTGTAAACTCATAATTTTCTAAGAGCTACGACTTGTACCACCTGACCACTGAAAATTTAAGATGTGTTCGACCTGAAGTGGTGCTGTGCAGACCGATCGGTGTATGACGTAAAAGCACCACGAGCGCAAATCGAAAGCATACAGAGCTTTATTATACGGTAATTACGACATAGCATGAATGCAGCATTATATCAGCGCAGATGATGACTGGCTACACTGGATTGCAGGTGGTTAGTGAATTCGATGTTGAGTTTTTCACCAAAATGTTGCATGCAAAAGGAGTGCAATAGTTAAGTGGATTCACCCTTTAGTGAATTCATTCGTTTTTTTGCAGATGTGTGATCAAATCCACCATGAAACGAGAATAATTTGAGTACAATTGAGAATCCCGCGAACAGCTGCCGTAAAACGCAGGCCAGCGAGAGATCAGCTGGACGATCTCCTACAAACGCTCGCACAAGAGATTTATCTGATAAGATGGGCAATTTAACACATCTTTGCTGATTTGCGAATGTTCTCGCCTCCCTGTCCACTATCATCAGTGCAGGTGCCAGTGCCGAGGCTCTAAATAACAGGCGGCTGATTTGCCGACCGGAGGAGGGAGAGGAGGCCTCTGTCCTTCTGAAAGATCGAGGTGGTGTAAAAGCGCTAACCTCGCGGCACTGTAATTGGGTCTGGACATCAGTCACAGGAATGTTCTTAAGGGGACAGGCGGTACAGAGCTTGTATATTTGCTATTGTTTATTACAGCACTTGTTCTCTGTCAAAGTGCTTTTTCGGATTCAATCGCAATTTATCGTCCACGAAACCCCCAAGAGCAGCATACCCAAAGGAGAATGGTGTTGCTCAAAGGTTTCATGGCACAGGAGACCTAAAGGTATAGTTCATGTGAAAATGAAAATCCTGTCATCATTTACTCACCCTCATGTCCTTCCAAACCTGTATGAGTTTCAGTAGACTCTCTGCTTAAAATCTGCTAACACTTTATTTTGATACTCCCAAACAGACATTCTACTGACTATAAGTAACTTTGCAACTACATGTCAACGTATTCTACTAACCCAAATCTAACAGTTTACGGATATTCTAATGAGAGTTAGTTGACATGTAGTTCCAAAGTTACTTATAGCAAAGAGATATACAAAGCACTATATACTAAAGTGCAACACGCAATATGGTGGAATAAGTCCCGCCTTCTAAATAAAAGAGACAATTTTTTGTCATGATTTCAGTGTTTAGAAAGAAAGTTTATGTTGTCAGATTTCATTGGCGATTTCAAATATGAAATTTAATCATAAGCTTGGTGAACAGCTTTGGGGAATTTGATGTTTCCCCATTTAAAGTGAGAGGAGCTGAAAGCTGCCCAAGAGGCGTTTGAAAGAGTGAAATGACTTGATATCTAAAGTGGATTATTGAAATAAAGTGTAACCAAAAGGAGCCATTAAAGTACCATCAAATTGTTAAAACAGACTTGTGCACTATATTCAAAGTCTTCTGAGGGGATCAGTGAGATTTTGTTTATTTATTTATTTATTTTGCAAAGAAATTAATACTTCTTTTCAGTTAGGATGCAATAATTGTTCAAAAGTGACAGTAAAGATAAGGTTACAAAAGATTTCTATTTCAAATAAATACTCTTCCTTTGAACTTTATATTCATCAAAGTGAAAAAAGAATCCACAAAAATATTAAGCATCACAACTGTTTTCAACACTGATAATAGTAATAAAAGTTTCTTGAGCAGCAAATCATCATATTAGAATGATTTCTGAAGGATCATGTGACACTGAAGACTGGAGTAATGATGCTGAAAATTCAGCTTTGAATCACAGACAGTTATTACACCATTTTATAATCTGGTTACACTTTATTTCAATGATCCACTTTAGACATTCTACCATCTATAAGTATCTTTACAACTACATGTCAACTAACTCTCACTAGAGTATAAGTAGACTGTCAGGTTAGGTGTTAGGGTTCAGGTTAGTAGAATAAGTTGATATGTAATTGCAAAGTTACTTATAGTCAGTAGAATGTCTGTTGGGGAACCATCACAATAAAGTTAGCAGATATTAAGCAGACAGTCTACTAATGACTGCTAGTTGACATGGAGTTTCAAAGTGAATTAAAGTTAGTAGAATGTCTAAAGTGGACCAACAAAATAAAGGCCCTGTTTACACCTGATATTAAGAAGTGTTTCATCAATCCAATTACAAGTGGACGACGCTAAATACAGGTGTAAACGGGGTCTAAAAAGTTTTGAGCTTGTCCGCTTTTGACCACTTCCAGAGGTAGTCAAAAACGCATTTATCGCTTTGCTTTCGCATTGTAGACCACAAAAGACCGCCTACTCTCCGCCTACTGACCTAATATGTAAACATTATGGAAAATGTGCTATCCAGATGGGATTTAAACTTTGTTGGCTAAAGACCCAAGTTTGGTTTGAAGATGAAAAATGTACCAAGCACAATGTTCTCTGACCATTTCTAAAACACACTCACCACGTTCGGCCGGTCTTGCGGCTGTCAGAGCAGAAACAAATGCTGCTGCTTTCCGTATGTTTTTCCATCATCTCTGGTCGCATTCATATCTAAGTTACGCAAACTTATTTTGTCCATTAGATCGAAAGATTTGAAAAAGCCCAAAGATTAACCCGCCAATAGACCCTCCCCTCGAAGAAATCAGGTTGAAAGTGGACAAAAGAGACAGATTAAAACACCAGGTATAAACAGAAATGTGTCTCTCTCGTCTACTTGTGATCCCATCGACCAAAACGCATCTTAATACCAAGTGTAAACAGTGCCAAAGTGTTACCAACCCCAAACTTTTGAAATGTGTAATTATGACTTTTGACTGCAGATTTTGGTATCTGAGCACATTGTCGAGAATGAGATCTGTTCTCTGGAGAAATATATGAGCAGAAAATGTTGACATTATGGTGAGCAAAACCCACATAGGGTCTTGAGTCAAGAGGACCTACTCAAGGGTCTCCTGATGTCTATTTATTCTCATTGCTTTGTGGGAAAAACTATTATATTAAAGAATAATTATATTTTTCTTTCCTGTGGAAAGTTGAAGAGAGTGAGAGCAAAAGAGGAATGTACAGGTCTGTTCACCAAATTGAGCTCTGTCCAGCATAAAAGTGCTTTTTTCCTGTTTTCATGGCATGATCCTGTGGCCACATTGTGGCTTGGGAAATTACAAGAGGGCATATTTCACTATTCCAATTTCTGTCTCCATGAATGACTGCACACATGAGAGCGCGAGTGTGTCTGCGAGCGTGTCAGCGCGTGTTTGAATGTGTGAGCCTTCAGCCAGCAACATTCCCAGAATGCAGGTAACCTTGGCAACTAATCCTATTTACAGAGTATTGGATTCATTATTCAAGCATTTGGTCCCCAAGATAAATAAATCTAATCTTCATTTCTAAGTGACATTAGAGAGCTTTAAATTCTAACAGGCGCTTGACGACGTCGCCACAAAATACTCGTGTCGTTTGATGATCTTGATGTACAACCTTGACGTCGCACAATTTTTGTATGTTTTCCAGACACGTGTATTCGGCTTGTTTCCATCCGGACACAAAAGCAGAGCAGCAGCATAACTGCAACAGTAGGTTCACATTGAGCTTGATTTCTGGGATACTACATTGAGGATTACGGTCAAAATGTAAAAAATAGTTATCAGGAGCTATTTCAAAACTGATCAATCTAATTTACATTAGTAGGCAGATCATATTTACACTGAGCAGAACCCAAATTCTGGTTGACCCAGCCGGTACGTAACCGTACTTTAACGTTGAAATATAGTTGCTAAATGGTTGTAGAAAGGTAAGCAAAATACTTGAAGGTTGACATTTTAAAAGTCGTTGTAAAAGCAAGACATTGCGATTTCAACATTGATTTTCAAAATTTATCAGTGATTGAACTTCAGCCCATAACAGATTCACCTGTGAATACATGTTGAAATGTATTGTTGCAAATACAAATGTTTATTGCAAAACATTGTGACGATAAATAGGTTTAAAGTGAATTTTCAGTTTCAATTTTTAGTTAGTATGCAAAAATAGACTTCATGAGTGTCAACACTGACCAGAAGTCATTCATTTTCACTGCCGCAATGTATGTACAAACACCTTCCCCTCCATAATGTTCATTTTTATCTGTCTTTACCAACAATAAATCAAATTTATAATCAGATTTCTGAAAACAATGGCCTGATTTCACCAATTGCAACATCTTTGTTGATCCTAGAACAATCAGTTTATGTCAAGTTCAGGCTTACAACCAGGGTTAGATTTCCCTCTGATTTTAGGGATAACTTATGGGTAGGGTTAGGTTTAGGGTTAGGGATATGCTTAGGATTACATTTTCAGACAGGAATGTTGTTCCAGAATCAACAAAATACACTATATTGCCAAAAGTTTTGGGACATCTGCCTTTACATGCACATGAACTTTAATGACATCCCATTATTAATCCGTAGGGTTTAATATGGAGTTGGCCCACCCTTTGCAGCTATAACAGCCTCAACTCTTCTGGGAAGGCTTTCCACAAGGTTTAGGAGTGTGTTTATGGGAATTTTTGACCATTCTTCTAGAAGCGCATTTGTGAGGTCAGGCAGTGATGATGATGGCGAGAAGGCCTGGCTCGCAGTCTCCGCTCTAATTCATCCCAAAGGTGTTCTATCGGGTTGAGGTCAGGACTCTGTGCAGGCCAGTCAAGTTCTTCCACACTAAACTCGCTCATCCATGTCTTTAGGGACCTTGCTTTTGCACTGGTGGGCAGTCATGTTGGAACAGGAAGGGGCCATCCCCAAACTGTTCCCACAAAGTTGGGAGCATGAAATTGTCCAAAAAGTCTTTAAGAGTTCCTTTCACTGGAACTAAGGGGCCAAGCCCAACCCCTGAAAAACAACCCCACACCATAATCCCCCCTCCACCAAACTTTACACTTAGCACAATGCAGTCAGGCAAGTATCGTTCTCCTGGCAACCGCCAAACCCAGACTCGTCCATCGGATTGCCAGACAGAGAAGCGTGATTCGTCACTCCAGAGAACACGTCTCCACTGCTCTAGAGTCCAGTGGCGACGTGCTTTACACCACTGCATCCGACGCTTTGCATTGCACTTGGTGATGTAAGGCTTGGATGCAGCTGCTTGGCCATGGAAACCCATTCCATGAAGCTCTCTACGCACTGTTCTTGAGCTAATCTGAAGGCCACACGAAGTTTGGAGGTCTGTAGATATTGACTCTGCAGAAAGTTGGCGACTTCTGCGCACTGTGCGCCTCAGCATGCGCTGACCCCGCTCTGTGATTTTACGAGTTGCTGTTGTTCCCAATTGCTTCCACTTTGTTATGATTCCACTAACAGTTGACCGTGGAATATTTAGTAGTGAGGAAATTTCACGAATTTTCTTATTGCACAGGTGGCAACCTATCACGGTACCATGCTTGAAATCACTGAGCTCCTGAGAGCGACCCATTCTTTCACAAATGTTTGTAGAAGCAGTCTGCATGCCTAGGTGCTTGATTTTATACACCTGTGGCCATGGAAGTGATTGGAACACTAATGATTTGGAGGGGTATCCCAATACTTTTGGCAATATAGTGTATGTTGACCCAGGAATGCGTCTATCTCAGCAAAATCAGGACGTATGCCGTAGTGTTGTCAAAAGTATCAACTTTGGTACCAAGTCAGTACTGAAATTTTAAAAATGTGACAATACCAGCATTTCCCCTAGCATTGTCAGCGCTATTGAGTGGATTCGTAAACACCTCTGATTGGCCATTGTGTTCACGCACTCAACAGATAGGTCTGTGATTGGCTACAATGATCAACGCTTCAAAAACATGTTGTAAATAGACATCTTTGACGTTCTTCACCGAGCGTTACACGGATACACACAAATATTTGAAAGCAGGCGTCTATCAGTGGACCATGCGTTGATCATTGTAGCCAATCACAGACCTATCTGTTGAATGCGTGAACACAATAGCCAATCAGAGGTGTTTACGAATCCGCTCAACAGCGCTCAAAATTCTAGGGGGAAATGCTGGTATTGTCACATTTCTAAAATTTCAGTACTGAAGTCGATACTTTTGACAACACTAGTGCGCCGGTTACACAGCCCATGATAATATACATCAATAGTAATGCCTACTAGTGACCAACAGTACATTGACCTTCTGACTTCCAGTGATTAAAATCACTGTCAGTGTGAACGACCCATCAGCGCCAAAACTCTACACTCCTGCTGCTCAACAAATATCAAGTATATATTTGAGCATCTCAATGTGTCGTATTCGGTCAGCGCATTTGATTCAGACACACTGTCTCACTAGTGTCTCCGTGGAGATGCGTGTTCATTCTTGCTGTCTTGTGAGAGTAGGTCGTTGACAGCGTGAGAGACAGAACATAATGCATCTCTGTCTCAGACAATAGCAGTCACTGTCTCTGAATGTGTGCGCGTGCGTGTGTGTGTGTGTTCGGGAAGGGGAGTTGGACGACACCCAATGGGAGGATCTCGCTGCTGTTCTCTGATGTGAAGACTAACTGACTGTGTGTTCAGTGTGTAATACGGAGACTGCATAAACCTGAGGCCTTCATTTACTCTCTCTCATCCGCACGGCACTCGCTTTCTCGCCTTCACACCAGCACGCTCACAGAGATTGCTTATATTCTCACATTTATAGACACGAACACAAATAAACACACACATCTCTCACAAACACACACATACACACCAGCGCTCACTCATATTTTCACATATTCAGTGTGCTGGGTGGTCTGGATGTTAAAAATGACAGTTCTGGCTCTGACAAAATCTTTTCAAAGAATCAGCAGGACCAAGTCTGTAGGCCATATACAATAAAACAGCAGTTTAATTATTGTTATCGCTCCAATAGCTCTTCTTTAATCATGATAAGAAAACAATACAGTGTCTTATCCTAAAATCTTTATGATGATAAAATGTGAAGGTTGAGTCAGGGACGTAGCATGCATTGCAAGTGCTTTTAGAGAGTTTTCAGAAAGTTTGTTTCACTTTTTGGTGGATAATTGTCATTTTTAAGAGTTTTGTTTTGTTTGGCTGCAGTGCAAATAATTAATTTCCTTAAAAAATGACTTTAATAGCATGCAGAAGCATCCTGCAATAAAGCATTAGACTTACTATGGACATCTAACGTAATTAGCACCTTAACAGCAAGTTCATTCAGGACTACTAGGGGAATGTTATATGTATTCATATTCATGACCAAAGCTTATAAGTTATTATTTTTTCTAATGAATCATGAAACCTTTCTGTCCTCTAATGTGATACAGTATCTCTTTTGATTTTCAATTGTACTTGAGCTCCACACAGCATGATTGAGCCAAGTGGAGAATGTTGGCCTTACTATCAAAAATAAGCCAAAAATCCCCCAAAAAAATTTTCTAAGTGAATCAGTGTTTTCGGCATGAACAAAATGTTGGAGGGGACTTGATTTTACAATATAATCTGGATATGATGCCATCATTAAAGTGGACTTTATATGAGAAGTGGTTTGAAAGTATGGTTAAAAAATAAGAGTACTTGTCTACGTAAGATTTCTTTCTCTTTCTGCTGAACACAAAAGAAGATATTTTGAAGAATATGGGTTGATGGGCCCCATTGACTTCCATAGTATTTATTTATTTTTTCCATACTATGGAAGTCAATGGGGTCCATCAACTGTTTGTTTGGTTACCAACATTCTTCAAAATATCTTCTTTTGTGTTCAGCAGAAAGAGAAAGAAATTCATACAGGTTTGGAACAACTTGAGGGTGAGTAAATGATGGCAGAATTTTCACTTTTTGGGTAAACTATCCCTTTAAGGTTACAAAGAAAGTCTTTGCAATATCGTACACTGATGAATCATTCACAATAAGACCAGAAGGGTTTTGATTTCATTTTGACTTTGACCTACCCAAATCAGTGGGATTAAACCTATATCCCTA
>NC_067242.1:10999399-11001899 GCF_019924925.1 Ctenopharyngodon idella
AAGAAAGTCATACAGGTTTGGAATGACATGAGGGTGAGTAAATGGTAGAATTGTTCATATTTGAATGACACCTTTAATACGTAGGTTCAGATGTTAAATGGTCAAAAATCTATTTATTGATTTATTGGGGTAAAGTATAACCTGAGATATTTTCAATTGCGATATTTTCTTGACAATTAAGCACATTTCCCTGTAATTCTCATTACTTTAATATGAAAAGATATTAATATATAATATTATTTTTAAATAATGGTAGTACTTATATTACATTTAATTAAAGGATTAATTCACTTCAGAATTAAAATTTTCTGAAAATTTACTCAGCCCCATGTCATCCAAGATGTTTATGTCTTTCTTTCTTCAGCTGATAAGAAAATTAAGGTTTTTGAGGAAAACATTCCAGGATTTTTCTCCATATAGTGGACTTCAATGGGGACCAACAGGTTGAAGGTCCAAATTGTTTCAAAGTTTCAATACAGCTTCAAAGGGCTCTACACGATCCCAGCCGAGGAATAAGGGTCTTGTCTAGCGAAACGATCGGTCATTTTCTAAAAAAATAAAATAAAAATGTATATACATTTTAATCACAAATGCTCGTCTTGCACTAGCTCTGCGATGTGCCACGCATGGTGAATCATGTTGGAAAGGTCAAACGGCCTTTACGAAAAAAGGTAAAACAACGATGTCGGACGATTTTGAAGTTGAAGGAGAAACTGCAGTACTGCAGTACTTCCGCCAACGTCACGTGTGACCTTTCCAACTTGATTACGTAATGTGTGGCGCATTGCAGAGCTAGTGCAAGACGAATATTCGTGGTTAAAACGTATATAAATTTACATTTATTTTTTTTTAGAAAATGACTGATCGTTTCACTAGATAAGACCCTTATTCTTCATCTGGGATCATGTAGAGCCCCTTGAAGTTGCACTAAAACTGCAAATTGGACCTTCAACCTGTTGGTCCCCATTGAAGTGCACTATATGAAGAAAAATCCTGGAATGTTTTCCTCAAAAACCTTAATTTCTTTTTGACTGAAGAAAGAAAGACATAAACATCTTGGATGACATGGGGGTGAGTAAATTATCAGGAAATTTTAATTCTGATCAGCAATCCTTTAATGCTGCATGTTTTTCAATGCTGCAAGTTATTGATGCCAATTATTGAGTTACTGTTTTATAGTAAAATCACATAATTGTAATGAGAATTTTAGGTTTAAAGGCACAATATGTAATTTTCACCACTAGAGGTTGCTTATTCAAAACAAAGGCGTAGTTTGATGATGCCATGAATGAGCGTGGAATCATAGGAGTTGTCGTCTTCACATCTACAGCTGATGGAAAGGAATCCGACGAACTCTGGCAGAAATCGTTCATTGATGAGCTAATGTATTAAAGCTTTATTAGCATTATGGTGGTATGAAGCAGGACGGGTCGAGAGCTGTGGGAGCGGAATGAGGCCGCTATAGCAAATGCTAATGAAAGACACCTGAGATACACACCGATCTCGGGTCCAGTGGAGCTTTTATTATGTTTATGCTGCAGTCGGCCGCTTCCGCTCTTTTCATGCGTATGTGGGGTAATGCAGCGCTGTTTTATATGTTTCAAACAATCATACTAAATATATTTGAGTGTGTTGAAAGTTATGTTATAGGGTTATAACTCAGTGGCTGCTATGAGAGACTTGTTGCACTTCGCAGTAATCAAGATTTTAGTAAAAATAGCTGATTTCTCTGGATTTAAACATTGTTGGAAACATTTGGGATAATGTAAGTACACAAGTCAACAAAATATATAACATTGTTCTAGTGGTTTTTGGATATTTTAATCTAAAACTCTTACATATTGTGCCTTTAACTGTAAAATAATGTTATGTAGTCCGCTAAAATTTTGTATGTTTTCTTTTGATTTCAAACTATACATTTAATTCGAAAGCTCAGATGGTCAAAGGGTCATGGAGAACTGAATAAAGACCTCCACTAACACAGATTTTTAGAGAAAAGTGCATGTAAATACAGAACACTGACACACACAGGCATTGCACGAGTCTTTTAAATGTTGAAATGTGAAGCAGTCTTGTGGATCATCATTTAAATTCCACTCTGGCTCTTGGCTCAAATCCAGACATTAGACAATGGATTGAAATTAAAGCCAAAGCTAATTGGAAAACATGCATGACAAAAACCTCACGGTTAGCCATGCTCAAGCTGCGTGACCCTCACTCGCCAAAGAGTGGATACAGCTGTGACCTGAACAGAAGTGCAATGTTTTTCAGAACATCATTAACATTAATGGAGGTACAACAATCAATCAAAGAAGATTTTAATCTCAAATTGTTTAATATTCCATTCACCTGAACACTTCAAACTACATTTCTGTGGCTGCCTGTGAATCCTGATAAGTTGGCTGCGTTTCCACGTAGCTACGCTTCCTCGCGTAGTCGGCAGAATGCATTAATTAATACATTTGTTTGCGACAAGCACAATTATGCTGTTGTTCAGTGT